>NW_019263203.1:109346-130587 GCF_002742605.1 Olea europaea var. sylvestris
AAATCGAGTTTCTCCAATTTGTTTCCAGGCCTGATGCAAATTGATTGTGTCATGAATCCTTTCCGGTTATACAATGAAGGGCCTTTCTAATATCTTGATGAGCTCTATATAACTCATAAGCTCACCTTTGAATATATGCTAGGGCAGTCAGGGGGATCATAAAAATGAATATTTCTCAGACCTTTGTTTGTCAAAATGTCAGCAGCTGTGTTTTGCCTCACTGCGCAAGCATCTCAATAATGTCATCAGTTGCAGCTCCCAATGGTGTAGTTCTAACAGCAGCTTCTCTTATGAGAATTATTGAATTTCTCGCATCAAGGTTTTTTATCTGTTGTTCAAAATTTGTGAAGGACGGCGCTTTCTGATATATATGAGACGAGTAGGTGACAAAGGTTATTAAAACGGTGTCGAAGGAACTAAACACAATTGCTTTTTCCATGCAATTCAGGATGTATTATTCTCTGATTGTGTATTCTTGATGTTTGTGTGCATTCTTCCGTCCGAACTTCAGAGTACTAATGTTTTTTCAATGAATGAATTTGTTAAAGCTGCATATTTCTTTGAAACTAGCATCACAGTAAGATACTAAATCCTTCAGCCCTCAGATTTTTCTCTGATCCCAATGACACAATAATTCATTGGTGCTCTCTTATGAGCAGTGTTTTAAAAGACGTAATACATGGGGATGTGTTGAGACCAAGCTATGGGCAACGCGAGTTTAGGCGAGGTTTAGGCATAAAAAAGCGTAAAAATGCGTTTTCTTATTTTAATATTATTTTAATTTTTAATAAATCAAAAAATTATTTAATAGTTAAAAATAATACTTACTAAACATTTAAAACAGATTTATAGGAACGTTATATATTTTTTCAAAGTTTCCAATAAAAAGATAAGTTTCAAATTTAAATACAAAATAGTAAATAAATAGTATAGGAACTTAAATTTTATCTAACTTTTTATCGGACTTCAATTCAATATCCTCTTCTTTATCTAATTTGTCCTCTGTGTCTTCCAATACAAGTAGTTGTTTTAAATTAGGGCAAAATAAAGAAACTAGCCATTGATAATTTTTTAACACCATAAAATTTTAAAAAAATAAAAATTAAAAAAGGATTATAATGCGCACATAATTGCGTCTAGGCCCGCCTTAGCAGTCAACGGCAATCATTGACTGCCAAATAAGGCTCCAGGCCACTTGGCTTGGTGTTTTGACTGAGCTTCGCGCCTAGCCTAGACACCGCCTTTTAGAACGCTGCTTATGAGTTTGTCTTGAAAAGACTCCTATGATTTTGGTTTTACAGTGATTGCCTGTATGCTGTGAGGTGTGAATCTTTTTTATTTCATAGAAATGTCTTATCTTTTCTTTTGCAATATGCCAAGCCAACGTCATACCTTGGCAAAATTTACTAGCATACAAAAATATTTGCCTTACTTTCGGTAACTTATATCCACTGATGGTGTTTTAATTACATTTATATCCAGCTTCAGAGTTTGCCCGAGATTTCACTATCATATCAGCTGGGTTTGATGCTGCAAGGGGTGATCCTCTTGGCTGCTGTGATGTAAGGGATTTTCTTCCCTAAATGTCTTCGTTTTCGTTTCATTAGAATTGATATTCTACAATTTTCAGAAAAAAAGCTATTTTCGTTGGTCTTTAGCTTTACCAATTGTCCTGTTTTTTGAGCTGACATTGCCCAGTTTGCAAAGCATCTGAAGTTTTCACTTAATTATATTGGGGTATAAAATTCTTGTCATTTGGTTTTTGCTTTCAAACAAATAATAAATGTCACGTTCTAGCGTTGCAATATTTCTTTGGTCCCCCTCTCCCCCCAAAATATTTCTGTTGGGAAAACACTCTTCCAAAGATGCCCAAGATCAAATAAACTTGAAATGTGAAAAATCTCAAACCACTTGAAAAGATAAGAAATTGGGGAAGAAATGATTTTTCAATATATATGAAGAACAATGGATTGGATTACTTGAACAAGCCTCAAGTTAATCCCAAAGAAAAAAAAAATGGCTTTGAATTTATACCCAATAAGAACAAACTCTTACTTGTAAAATTCTATCCAAGCCCTCTCTATTTTTCTCTCTCAAAATCGGGTGCTTAATTTGAAGGGGAAAAAACCAGCATATATATAATGTATCGGGGCGCCTAGGCGCCATTCTCTTCCTCTTCAACTCCTAAGTTTCTCACAATTCTCCACCTCGTACATCATTTGATAGACCTCAAATTTTGGACGAACACAAGAAGAAGCAGCAAGCGCCAAACTCGGTTGCACCAGTCAAACCATGGTTACCTACGTACCCAAAACTTGGGATCAAGCCTCCGTAGTTCACCTCCACCTTCATATACTCTTCACCTCATTTCAACCCTGCCCCGAAGGGTCATGCCCACTCGGACATATCAACACGGACTAATGTGAAGCAAGTCCAAGCAATGCTGAAACTTGCTACCCGTTACCACTTTGGTTAAGATATCTGCTGGGTTCTCATTTGTGTGTACCTTCAAGAGTGAAATATCACCTTCCTCTATGACATCACGCACAAAATGATACCTGACGTCGATATGCTTGGTTCGAGCATGATGAACTTGATTCTTAGCCAAGTGAATCGCACTCTAGTTATCACACCACAATTCCACACAATCCTACTCAATCCCCAACTCATCTAGAAGACCCCATAACCACAATGCTTCCTTCACTCCCTCTGCCATGGCCATATACTCGGCCTCTGTAGTAGAAAGAGTAATTGTAGCCTGTAACATCGATCACCAGCTAACTGGGATACCATGTATGCAAAACACATATCCAGTAGTAAATCGTCGTATATCTAGGTCACCTGCATAATTCGAGTCCACAAACCCACTTATATGACATGCATCTCCACCAAAACATAAACCCGTATCCGCGGTACCTTGTAAGTACCTAAGGATCCACTTCACAGCTTCCCAGTGTGCCTTCCTCGGATGCACCATGAATCTACTGACCACACTAACCGCCTGTGAAATATCTGGGCGAGTACACACCATGGCATACATCAAACTGCCAACTGCACTAGCATAAGGTACACGATCCATGCGCACCTTTTCTTCCGCTGTAGCAGTAGATTGTTTACCAGAGAGCCTGAAATGTGGAGCCAATGGAGTCACCACCAACTTTGCACCTTACAACCCGAACTTAACAATAACCCGCTCAATGTAGCCTTTCTAACTCAAGAACATTCTCCGGTTCGTCCTCTCTTCTAATCTCCATACCCAGTATTTTTCTAACAGCCCCCATATCCTTCATCTCAAACTCTTTACCAAGTTGAGATTTCAACCTATCTATCTCCACCTTGCTTTTCGAAGCGATAAGCATGTCATCCACATACAAAAGAAGATAGATATAGTTACCTCCCTGAAGTTTTCGAATATAAATACAACAGTCATACTCACTTATGGAGAAACCATGCTTTAGCATGAAGGAGTCAAATTGCTTGTACCACTGCCGAGGAGATTGCTTCAATCCATATAGTGATTTTCTCAAGCGGCATACCTGATGTTCCTTATCCTCAACCTTGTAGCCCTCAGGTTGATGCATATAGATTTCCTCATCCAAGTCCCCGTGCAAGAAGGTGGTTTTGACATCGAGTTGTTCCAGCTCAAGATCATGATGAGCAACAATACTCAATAGCACCCGAATGGAAGTGTGCTTGACCACCGGAGAAAAGATCTCATTGTAGTCAACTCCCTCTCTTTGTGCAAACCCCTTAGCCATTAACCTTGCTTTGAATCTTGTACCACCGAGCTTGGTAGGATCCTCTTTCTTTTTGTACAACCACTTGCAACCAATAGCTTTCTTACTTATGGACAATGGAACAACCTCCCATGTTTGATTCTTGTGAAGTGATTCCATCTCTTCTTCCATTGCTGCCAACCAACTCTCACTATTGTTGTTTAAAATAGCTTCCTTGAAAGTGGCAGGCTCATCATCCTCCACCGAGAGTGCATACTCAACCAAATTTGTCTGCCCATAGTGCCTCAAAGGCTCGTCTGACCCCAACTTTAGAACTTGTTTGTAAGTAAGGCGTGGCCTAGAGGAAGCCAAGTTATCTGCAAGCTGTTGTTGTTGCTGTACCTGTACATTCTCTTGCTGAACCGCCTCTTGTTCAAGCCCATCATCACTCTCATCTTGAGTGTCTGCATGATGCTCCTCTTGAACATGCCTAGAACCAGGTTGATCTCTAGGTTCTATGTCAACAACTTGAGACTTTGTAGTCTCAACATCATCACCACCAGGCACTGTAGCTTTCAACGAAGCTATCATGGAGTTCTCATCAAAAGTAACAGCTCTGCTGATTATAAACTTAGAATCCTCTACACACCATAAGCAATAGCCTTTTACACCTACCGCATACCCCAAGAATGTAGCCTTCTTGGCCCTCGCATCAAGCTTTTCCTCATTGACGTGATAGTAGACTGTGCATCCGAATATTCTGAGTTTCTCATAATCTGCATGTTTTCCTGTCAATACCCTATAAGGTACATCTCTATCTAACCTTGAATGTGGAGACCGGTTCACTATGTAGCAAGCATTTGCAACCGACTCTGCCCACCATTCTCTGCCCAAACCAGCATAGGATCGCATACACATCGATTTCTCTCGAAATGTGCGATTCAGTCTTTTTGCGACCCCATTCTGTTACGGTGTATTCCTAACTGTCCAGTATCTCACAATGCCTTCCTTACCACAGAACTCCTTGAAAGCACCATCTGTATACTCAGTACTGTTATCAGATCGCAATGTCTTCAATGTCTTTCCTGTTCTGTTTTCAACCATTGCTTTCCACTTCTTGAAAGTGTCGAATACCTCATTCTCATGCTTCAAAAAATAAATCCAAGCATATCTAGAATAATCATCAACAAATGTAACAAAATACCTGGAACCGCCTTTGGAAATGACAAAAGTCGGACCCCATACTTCCGTGTGCACATAGTCTAGAATACCTCTGCTTCTATGTTTGCTTGGCTAAAACTGAACTCGGTGTGCTTTACCGTACACGCAATGCTCACAAAAATCCATGCAAGGCTTCTTCAAGTTCTTGAGCAAACGTTTCTTGACTAGCAGATCTAGCCCCTTTTCAGACATATGCCCAAGCCTCCTATGTCATAGCCGAGTGCACTCACATGGGTCTCCACCACTTCCACTTGTTCCAACCGCTACATCTTCTGTAACCGTAGTACCCTGAAGAGCATAGAGATTGCCTTCACGAATACCCTTCATCACAATCAAAGAACCATGAACAACCTTCTTTACTCAATTCCATGTTACAATCTTGCAACCACCGGAGTCTAAGGCACCAACAGAGATAAGGTTCTTCCACAAATCAGGAACATGTCTAACATCCATCAATGTTCTAACCACTCCATCATACATCTTGATTCTAATTGAACCGAGCCCCACCATTTTACAAGAATGGTTATTACCCATCAACACGGTTCCACCATCAGTGCTTCTATAGGTAGTAAACCACTTCCTATTTGGACACATATGGTAAGAGCATCCAGAGTCAAGAATCCACTTACCGAAGATTTCTTCATCACAAGAGATGGTGTAGCACTCATCGCTTTCCCCTCCTTTCGAGGCATAGCTAACCTCTTGCTTGACTTGCACCTTCCCGTTATTGTTGTTCTTATTGTTCTTCTTCGAACTCCTTTCGTTAGTACAATTCGCCTTGAAATGCCCAAGCTCGCCGCATTTGAAACAAGACATTTTCGCAAGAGGTCTAGAACTCGATCTAAATTTTTCTCCCTTACCCTTTGGTCGCACATTGCTTCTACCTCTTACAAACAATCCTTGAGCTTGCTCCTTGTTACCAATGGTAGACATGCCACTAGTTGCAATCTTTCGAAGATCATTCGCTAGAAGTGACGTTCTAGTGTCCTCCATCACAAGTTTATCACCCACAAGTATCAATGTTTGTGCTAGGTTCTCGTAAGACTTTGGCAATGAAAGAAGTAGTAGAAGTGCTTGATTATCATCATCTACTTTCACATCAATGTCCTTCAAGTCCGATATGCACCTATCAAACTTTTTGATGTACTTCCGGATTGGTGTACCTTCATCCTTCTTGCAAGTATACAATTTGGACTTCAAATAGATCCGATTAGTTAGAGTCTTCGTCATGAAGTTTGTCTCCAACTTTGTCCACACCTCCGCCGCCGTTTCCTCACCATCAACCAAGAAAGTAACATCTCTTTCAAGGCATAGAATGATAGACGCTCGTGCCTCAAGATCTAGCTCTTCCCAATCCTCGTCAGACATATCTATGCGCTTCTTCTCCTTTCCCGCCAATGCCTTGTGCAACTTTTAAGAAATTAACAAATTTTTCATTTGCATTCTCCAATATGAAAAATCATTCTTCCCATTGAATTTCTCTATCTCATACTTCCCAATCTTCACCGTTCCTCTAGTAGATATGATTTATCTACTTGTTTATCGAAAATAAACCAACAAAGTTCACTTGGAAATTTTCACAAACACCTTGTATGCACAACAAAGTTCAAGCCAACCCACCAAAAAATCGGAGCTTAACCACCCTGATTTAAGAAGATACTCTGATACCAAATTGTTGGGAAAACACTCTTCCAAAGATGCCCAAGATCAAACAAACTTGAAATGTGATAAATCTCAAACCACTTGAAAAGATAAGAAATTGGGGAAGAAATGATTTTTAAATATATATGAAGAACAATGGATTGGATTACTTGAACAAACCTCAAGTTAATCCCAAAGAAAGAAAAAATGGCTTTGAATTTATACCCAAGAAGAACAAAATCTTACTTGTAAAATTCTATCCAAGCCCTCTCTATTTTTCTCTCTCAAAATCGGGTGCTTAATTTGATGGGGAAAAAACCAACACATATATAATGTATCGGGCCGCCTAGGCGCCAAAATTCTATCCAAGCCCTCTCTATTTTTCTCTCTCAAAATCGGGTGCTTAATTTGAAGGGGAAAAAACCAGCATATATATAATGTATCGGGACGCCTAGGCGCCATTCTCTTCCTCTTCAACTCCTAAGTTTCTCACAATTTCCATTGGTTAAATCTGAGGAATTTGTTCGGGTTACTCCTTCTGGCTATGCACAAATGACAGAAATGTGCAGTGTTCTTTCAGGCGGGAAGTTATTGGTCATCCTTGAGGGCGGGTTTGCTAGTAATTTCTTCTCATCTACCTTAGATCCCTTAAAATTCTTTTTTCCTTTCACTAAAATTCCTGTCTTCTGCAGATACAATCTTCGTTCGATATCATCCTCAGCCACTGCAGTAATTAAGGTAAGTATCATCTGTTAATAAATCTTCTATGAATTGATGGCTATTAACTCTCTGGAGATCAATAAGCAACTTTGGTGCCATTTATGTGATTAGTATCTGCTTCTTGGTCAAGTAGTTGTAAACCTAGTTTCATAAGTCTTCACCCAGTCCTGGTTTCTCCACAAAACATAAAAAGGCCACTCTTCCTTTATCTTAACTCATCTTCACCATCACAAGAGGGAATCTTTTAAAAAATGAGACACGGAACCTTGAAATTGTGCTCCTGATTACGATGAGCTGTTATCTAAGGAGAACATACTTGCAGCTGGTATAAATGAAGCAGGGTGTGCCTCAATTCAAAAATCTTGAGAGTTGAACGAATATACTCTAGCGTAAAAACCTAAGGCATGAATACGATACATTTCCAATTAATATCTAGTCAAATAACTTTGTGTATGGTCTTGGGGATATAATGTTGTACACTTCTATTCCTAAACAAGAGTCTCAATTTATTTGAGAGAGAATTCAATGTAACTTGGAAATAACTGAATATTGGACCGTTAGATCTTGAATTGGATTTGTCAATCAACCGATACCAACCTGAATCTGATCCATATATAGTAACTTATTTTATTTGGTTTGGAGATGGGGATGGGTGCCGATCTTTGTTCTATTGTAGTATGCAATATATTTTTACTGCTGATGCATTCTTCTGTGTTCTCTTGGTTTGTCCTAATTCAATTCTCTGGTCATTAAGGTTTTACTTGGTGAATCTCCCAAATGTAATTTGGACTACGCAGTACCTACCAATGCTGGATTACGAACTGTTTTAGAGGTCCTAAAAATTCAGACAAAATATTGGCCTGCTCTGGAAACTAACTTTTCTAAGTTACAATCAGAATGGGGATCATATGCCTTCCATCATTCAAGCATAATCTCTTCAAAGCTCTTTCATCTGCCTCTTATCTTTCTCATTTGTTTATTTCCTCTTATAGTTTGTGGTCTAGCTTTATGCCTCCAACTCCCCTTTTCCCCTCGCTTGTTCCTATTGACATTAACAATTCAAACATAAAAATAAAAATAAAAATCCAGCACTAGTTCTTCTTTGCTTTGTTTATGGCTGAGGATGAAATTTTTGCTGCTCTGTTTTATCTTTTGCCTCACTGAAGGTGGTGATATTTTCTTCAACATCTAAACCATAGCAGAATTATAATTTCACTTTACTGCAATTAGTATTTGTTGTTTAGGCTATTAGGAGGACACTACTTTAGCAGGTTCATATTTTCTCGACTGACTGGCAATGCAATCCTTCCTGAAATTTTGACTATTTCCTTTCTTTTTCGTCGGAGAATGGCCTTCATAAAAACAGAAAAGAAAAAGAACACGAGCAGCAGTGCCACCATGGTGGAAACTGGAACGGAGGAGGTTATTGTACTGGGTCTTGTGCAAGCAGCATCGTTTACAATTGAAATGGTGCTAACTATTTTTTGCAGATATTAGTGTATCATTTTCTCTTGTAACTTCAACATGTGCCCCTAGCTGAGCTTTCAGGGAACCCTTTCTGTTCCAAGAGTGACTTTGTAATATTAGTGACGTTGCTACAAACAGATACACCCTTCCGAAGAAAAGGGGGAGAGAGAACATTATTGTATTTTTTAAATCCAAAATTGGTTCTCTCAGTGGTTGGCTTGAATTTCTAATCCAATGATTATCCTATTTTGAAATTACTGGCTTAAAGTTTGTTGGTATGACTTTTGCTCTTACTTTCTATAGAAGAGTTTTTAGAGGAACTGATATAAGTTTTGTTTGAAAACTAATTTTTAAAAATACTTCTACACTTTCATACTTTAGAAGTGCTTTTAAAGGAAACTACATTGGATCAACTACCTTTAAAAGCTCTTCTAACTAGAAGAAACGCTTTAAAAAAATTAGTCAAATAGGTTCAAAAGCTGTTTTTAGATCTCAAAAGCTCCTTTGGGGTTTCAAAAACGATGTCAAACGGGCCCTTGTTGATTTCATGGCAACTGAATTGTGCTAAAATAGTTATCTAATGCATAATAATAAAATATTAAAACTCCAAAGTAAAAGTGGTTTATATAGTACTTGTACATTTCATTCTGTTCCACCGGAGTTCCGACAAAGAGAAGGCCGAAATGACAAAAGAAGCAAGCAGTATAAGGACAAAACAAATTAGCAAGGAAAAAATTTTTTTGCAACAAATTACTCTCAATCGGAGTGTGATGAAATCTAGTATCCTGGAGCCTTGTAGGCAATGAAACTAATGCATTGCACTTGTCGAACGTTGTCGAATACAACGATCCTAACAAAGCCATTAGTGTATTCCATGACAGGATTGTCCAACTCGTTGAACACCTGTACAGCATATGCGCACCAGAACATAGGCAGCACATTTGTTTATTATTTAATGTAAAATTCACCAATGACCACCTAACTTCATACTTAGTGTCAAATTGGCCACTCAATTTGATTTCGCTTCACCATGACCACTCAACTTCATACATAGTTTTAGTCAAGCCATCCGATAACTTTATTTATCATAATCAATTGGAGGTCAATGTGACTCTAAATATGAAATTGGGTTGTCGTACTTCATACTTAGTTTTAGTCAAGCCATCCGATAACTTTATTTATCATAATCAATTGGGAGGTCAATGTGACTCTAAATATGAAATTGGGTTGTCGTGATGAAACAAAATCAAATTAGATGATCAATATGACACTAAGTATGAAGTTAGGTGGACACGGTAAAATAAAATTAAATTAGTTAGCCAATGTGGCACTAAGTATAAAGTTGGGTGATTATCTATGAATTTGACCCTTATTGATTAATATTTTTTTATATGAAATTAATATAAATATATTAGTGATCGGCATGTTGCACACTTTTATAATTTGTATTTATTTTTTTATTTTTTATTTTTTATTTTGGTTTAAATAAATCGGTGTTCCAAATTTTTCACATAATTTATTTTGGCCCACTAAGTCACTCGACGAGGCCACAAATAACTATCTAATCATAACCACATAAATTGTTTTGAAATGATAGTAACCTTTTCTTGTTTCTTTATTTTCCTTCTTTCTTCTTTGGGGACGAATCCAATCAAAGAAACCCTGCCCTTCTTTTATTTCATGTAAGCTGTTTAGGACAATGAATTAATCTAAGTTGATAGAAAATGCATGACAAAAATATTGACCTACACTCACAATGCGTGCAGGACTTACGTGCATTAAAAACTCCAAGAAAATGTGGGGCCCTCCTATTGTGAGTGTTCGATCAGGTTGCATGTCAATCATTTTTTATCTGTGTAGCTTGGTTGTAGTACAATCCTGAATCCTCATTCTATCGTTACCATCCCTATTACCTTCATCCTCAATCTCAACCTGGAAACCATTCACCGTAGGCTGCCTCCCACCCCGCCTTCCCAAGACTAATGCCACTTGCCTAACTATGTTTGATGATGTAGTTCATCAAAGAAGACATTAACTCGATAATGGAAATGCAAATCCAACGTTACTTTCAAATTGGCACGAGAATCAGAATTTTATCTTTATCGTCAAATAATGACACTATTAAAATGCAGGACGAAATTGAAAAACAATTGGTAGAAGAAAAGATACAAATCTTATGATAAGAGAAATTTTTAATTAAAATATAAACATTATTTAGATCTTAAATTAAAAAGTACGCTCAACATTATTCTTACCTTTAAAATTCAAAATCTACACAAAACACACACAAACACACAAAAACTTTGAGACAACCCCCAACCATTTTCGTCAGCACCATCCGGTCCATCCCTTGGCAATAAAAATCAAATTAGAAAAAGAAGAAAATTGGAGATAGAGATTTGGAGAGGGAACAAGGAAGAGAATGTACACAGAGAAAGAGATAGATGAGGGATGGGAAGCGAGGAAGAAAGAATGGGCAGGAATGAATTCTGACCGGGAGGTGTGGGGTTGAAAGATGAATAAATATATTTTATTTTATTTTAAATTTCTTTGTATTGAATTATTTTAATTGTTTTATATAGAAAATATAGAGTTATAATTTTGTTAATTTTAAAAATGGTTAAACATTTAATTTTTGGCCAATTAATGGTCATTCGGGCGGATCCATCCATAGGTTTTCAGACACACATTTACTCGAAGGTTTGAAACTTAACGGTTTAAGATGGGTGCTACATATTTTTGAAGGTTTGGAAAATGTGTTACAAATTTCTTTTAAATATATGAGATTCGAGCATACACGATATTCGAGATATATTATAAAACTTGCCAAGGTATGCATGTGAAATATGAACAAGGTATGTGATTATTAAGGCTTAGTATCGTTCCAATAGCAATGGTCATTCGAAAAGTTGGAACAATGGACTAGATTCAAAACGACATATTATCAATCCTTCATTCATGTTTTATTGTATAGTAAATTGACATTTTGTTTGACAAAATTTATTAATTATTTCAAAATCATCAAACTTTATTTCAGTTATACATTTAATAGATTCATAAGTATTATTCACTTAGATCTACCATTTCTTGAAATCTCTTTTCTGATTTAAAATCGTGGTGTAACGTGTATCCTCGCTTGTTTCGATCATGGAATAGATGAAATAAATCTTTTTTAAGGGTCACGTCCTTCACTCTATTACCTTCTATTTGAACTCTGACACTTCTCTCTTTCCTCCTCATTCCCTACTCATTTATATTTATTTACAATTAAATCATTTATAAACTCTTTTCATTCGAAGACAAAAATTTTGTTGTTAGTGGCCAATACGCACAACCTGTCCATCGAAGAACAAAATTGAAAGTTGTAGGATAACACTATAAAGAAAATTAGAGTATGGACTAAGTTGAAAATATAGACAATAAATGAGGAACTAAATCTGAAATTTTCTCATTCATAAATCAAAACCCCCAATCCCCACTCTTTCTCGTCTTCTACGAAGAGACAGAACGAAATTCAAATCGGAGGAACTCAGGTGATATGGGTCGCAAAAAGGGAGTATTCTTCAGTGACGAGGGTGCCCCGGATGACTTCGACCCGGATAATCCTTACAAGGACCCGGTGGCCATGCTGGAGATGAGGGAGCATTTGGTGAGGGAGAAGTGGATCGACATCGAGAAGGCCAAGATTCTCAGAGAGAAAGTGAAGTGGTGTTACCGTGTAGAGGGAGTCAATCACCTACAGAAGTGCCGCCACCTCGTTCAACAGTACCTCGACGCCACTCGAGGCGTCGGCTGGGGCAAGGATCACCGCCCTCATTCCCTCCACGGTGCCTTCCTTTTTTCCGGTGTTGATTTGGGCCTTCTTTCGATGAATTGATTTTGTGTGATAAATAATTGGTTTGGGACTTTGGGTTGTGACTTGTAGGTCCAAAGGTGGAGACTGAGGCTGAGGCTGAGGCCGAATGAGCGACTGATTAACTGAGCTTTGAATCCGAATAATTTGAGGTAATTCCACTGAATGTTTGTTGATCTGTTATTATTATTACTGGCCGTATTGCAGTTTTTCATTGATTTGTGCTATTTTGATTATATATTTGATTAGAAAATGGATTATGATTCTTTTTTTCTATTTTATTCAACAATTCAGGAAAAAGAATTCGAGTAAAATGGAAAGTATGCCCATTTTTGTCAGATATAAAAACGCTGATTTATTAGTTTGGTTTTCCAGAATGTTGGGGTAAAATTCGGATGTCTTTTTCATTACTGAATTGAACCACTGTGTAGTCTCATATGTGAAATCTGTATCTTTTCATCTCCTTATATTCTGCAGTTTGATTTGTGAATCTTGTATAGCTAGGCAATGGAATTTTTTGCCAAATATGAAATAACACCACCAACCCTCCTCCATCCCCAAACATGAGCCTTTTCAATGAGAGGTATCATGTGGGAAGGTGACCAGTAAGCTCAGCAAGAGCTAACGAAACAAATAATCAAGCAAGCAAGCAAGCAAAACCTATTCCTTACTTTTTAGGTTAATTACTTGGGTTTTTTACATGTTCAGTAACAGATTCATAGGATTTGATCATATGACCGCCAAACAATACTTCCTAGATTGTGACAATTCGTAAGGCTAATTTTATGTTGTCTTGATGCTTTGCTTCAGCCAACTACTATCATCAGCTACTTCTAGCTTCTTTAGTTGCCCTTCCATTTTGCTGTAGTTTTACTGATTTATTTTGTATTGTTTTTGAATGAACATATCAAATGAAGGTAATAATATATGGCTGTAGATGTGGGTTCTGCCACCGCCGGATGGAGAGAGAATTTTCATTACCTTGGTCCTACGTCGAATTGATTGATGGTGATTGAAGATTTTAAATATTTTTTCCTCCCTTTTCTACGAATATTCTTTTTTCCCTCTTTCCAGTTCAATGGCTCTAGTTTTCTGCCAATGGAAATCCAAAGCAACTTAACATTTAGTGTAACACTGAAAGAAAGAACCTAAATAAATGCAATTCTTTGTCCAGCATGTGCTCTGTATTTTATCATTCTGAATTTTATCGCGAGCTGATGCTTTATCGTTTGTTTACTGACATTGATGATGAATTGATCATGGTTTGCCAAAAGATTGATTGATTCTTCATGCATTTTACGCACTACAACTAGCATCCCCTCTCTTGTTATTAGTACAGATTATAAGATAGGTTGCTAAAACAAGTTCTTGAATCGTGAGAAGAAAGGGCAGAAAAATGAGCCCACCCCAAGCAAACATTTGCAGGACTGAGTTTTTTATTTTATTTTTATTATTATTATTATTTTTTAAATGCAGATTCAATCTTTAGCTCTGTATGTGAAATACGTTCAAAGTGTGCATGCAAATGTCCTGCTCTAAAAAGAGAGCATGCCGTGTGGCCTTGAGTTAATGTTATGATGGGTCCTACAACCTATCTTTGATTGTAAAGATTGTTGTGGTGCACAATCCTAGTTTTGTGCATTTAAAGGCATCAGTCCTTGGACGTACAATATTCACTCCATAAAGTCAAACTAATTGATTTTTTTTTTTTTTTCGCACTATGACAAACATTCTTTTTGATAGTCATAATATGCCACGTCAAGTGATCGGTAATTTCCATCACGAATATGGTTATTCGAATCTTTTATGAGAAGTAGGACATGATAACTCCCAAAGTTGTTACAAATATATCTCCTGAATTCTCTGTACCACAGTTTTGGAAGTCATATGGTGTACGAACATATAGTACAATTTGTCCCCTTCAACCTGTTATTGGTTTCGTTCATTAAGATGAATCACCTGGAACCAAGAACTCGAGCAAATCTTATGGCCCCTTCGTTCTGAATAATATTTAGTTCTCAGTTGATTTGACCAATTTGTATATTAAATAGTAATCACAAAAATTTTCTTTTTCCTTTTTTTACCAAACTTATATTTGACGTCTTTTAATGGTTTTAATGAACTCAAAATGTGCTTTTTAAGGGCCATCAGGCTCAGAACTGTGAAAACCCACAATTGCTAATGCTTGTTTCCGTTTTCAAGGGGTTTCTCCTTCTTGGACCATTCTCTGGTTTCGATAAACGGTTCTGTTTAGTTTCTTGGGAGTTTAGAAAATCCTTGATGCTTTTTTCAATTGCTTAGGTGGTATTGAACTCTTGCTTCGAATCCCAATGGACATTCATACTGTTTATATCTTCCCTTTTAAGGGAAAAAAAAGAGCAAAAAGGGAAAAGCTCCTTAATTCTATGAGTTCTCTCATTTTGCTCATATATTCCTTCTCATTTTTTGCAGGTGATCGAATTCAGGCAGCCGGCAAATCGAACAGTCTATTGAGCTCTTTTGCTTCAGTTAAGACTTTTGTTATCGAGATTATGTCTTTATTTTCATTCAGACGTAGAGGCCAACGGTCGGCTGATTTGGTTTTCATAGTTGTTTTCTTTTCTTCATGTTTGAAACTGCTGGTGACCTCATACGAGCAATGCACATATCAAAATGATGCAATAAGTTGCTTTATATCCGGGACTTATACTGTGCTGCATTCTTTATTGAGTGCAAAATTAGTGCTGCATTCTTTATCGAACGCAAAATTAACATTTTTTCATCAAATTTGTGAGGCAAAATTACTGATGAAAGTCCTCTTAGCTATAATATACAATTCCTTCAATTAATTATTACATCATTAGATATAAACAAACATAAACATATCCAAATTCGTAAGCTAGAAACTTGGATGTGTAGTGTGTTTTTCATGATACTTTATTCATTTGGTAAGAAAAAGCGGACCCTGCAAAAGTTGTCTGCTTTACAAATCGACCTTTCATTCAGGGCCTCTTCTCTGTGTTCAATTTCCTAACTTCATATCGATTTTTCTTTGAGAACAAGTCTCTTTTCCCTGTACGTTGATACTCTTGCTCTTCTTCCGGTCTCATTTTTCCACAACTGTCCACTGAGCCCATCGTATAAATTAAGGACGCCTTCCCCAAAGGTATCCTAAAGATTTATTTTGATCATACCATCAATTCAGTTAAATCAAAATATGTCCAATCTTTTGCATAATCTAATTATATTCATTCTCAAGGAACTATGCTGAAATTTGGTACATGAAGATGGTTCTATTATAATCCTATGAATCACAATATCTTTAGGTATTTGTATTAATTTACCTGTTTCAGGATGTTTGATGCAGACGATGAATTAGATAGCAGTGGATGATATATTACATACCAAGCATGCAATTTAAGCTTTTAGATAAAGTGATTCAGTAGGAAAAAAATCAAAAAACTGAACAAAAACTCGTTAAGGTCGAACTGATCGGGTGGAATACCATTTGTCCACGGAGAACCTTGACTAGCCCGAGCAGCGATAACTGCCTCATAGTTGAGCCTTAAAAACACCCTCTTATTGACTTCTGCTTCTCTTTGACAATCATTAATGTTAACGGTTCCCAGAACCTTGTTCTCTTCATATCTTCTTCTCCAGTCAATAATGGAGATTCATAATCAGAATTCCAGCTGAATGTTTTCCTAGCCATATCCAATGCTGAATCCAAATGACACGCTATAATGGCTTTCATTTCATCGTCATAGTCCTTAACTTGTACCCATTTTTCGATTATATCTTCGTCTTTACTATCCATTCTTCCCAACCTTAATTCAATCTCATGAGGATCCTCAAGTCCTGTTCCTAATAAACTCTCTACATCGGCTTAAAACTCTGCGAGCTCAGCATCACAAGTAATAAATGCTTGAAAATCCAAATCACGTTCTTTTTCATCATTCTCCGTTGGATTTCATGCTGTAAGAATGTCAGCATCCAAAGGGGTCAAAAACAGGAACCCTATGCCGCAGGAGTCGCTTCACTGTTAGTCTCCGGGATTAGAAGAGATGGTTTCAAACAAAAACCTTAAGAACACGAAATTTGGAATTCATCAAATTATAAAGAAAAATAAACTCACAAATTTTTATTAATGAATAATGGTCAAAAAACGAAATACCTCCCTCATTTATAAGGGTTTGCATGGAAACGTAATTTAAAATTTAAAACAACTAAAATTAATGAAAACAAAATTTAAGCAAACTAAAATTGAGAAAAAAAAAAATTCAAAATAAACTAAATGACAAAATAGCGCCAAAACTTTAAAATCAGTTTTTGAGTTCTAAATGAATTCGAATGACCGAAATTCATCGTACATCACAGCATAGTGATGAGTATTATTCGTCTCGTCCTCTTTTCAGGATGGTTTTATGGGTCCAATCCAGAGTTCAAATGTTTTCCCCCTACTATTACATTTTTCCCATTATGTCCTACATCAGTTGTAGTAGAGTTAATTTTGCCTGTCATGGAGTTCTACTTCTAGCCTTTCGAATAAATCCCCAATACCAAACTGTTCCTGAATCTTCGTTTCCTGTTGCCTTAAAAGATGAGGATTAAAGTGAAACCCTGTTGTGTCGACTAGCCAACTGGTTAGCCAAATGCACCGATGCATCGCGCGATTGGCATAGAAAGTGTCATCAGCCAAACAATACCATCGAGCCCTCTTCCTTGGCCGTTTTGCCTCCGAGGATGCTTGCAGTTTTTCTTTCGGTATTCATCGTATAAAGCTACGATTTTGTGAAAGAAACGAAAGTATTATATTTGGAACATAAAGGTTTGGTAATTCAGTTGAAACAGTACCCAAGTGAACAGGGAACATTGACGCTTTTGGTGTATTTGTGTAGACACAAAGAACAAATGGGTACAAACAGTAGTGGTCATTTTCGTATTGCATTTCATAAACACTTACTAGTCTCATTATTTGTTAACCGCACTAAGATCTTTTTTAATTTTGCTAAAAATCAAAATTTTAGTAAATTTTGACAAAAATCGATGAAATATGTGGTTGATAAAAGTGATAGGTCTCGTGAAATGTGTGGCTAAAATTATTTATTGATTTCGACTTTGAC
This sequence comes from Olea europaea var. sylvestris, assembly GCF_002742605.1. Lineage (NCBI taxonomy): Eukaryota > Viridiplantae > Streptophyta > Magnoliopsida > Lamiales > Oleaceae > Olea > Olea europaea. Next base: position 127,067 of record NW_019263203.1, read on the forward strand.
TTTATCAAGTTTTTAGCAAAACGAAACCTAGGCTAAATAAATGTTTGATTTATTGCATTGCTAATTTAGAGACAAATTTTGAGGGCATTGCAAATTCACTATGGTTTTTGTGATGGCGAGGTTTTGCAGTCACATACTAATGAAAAATCGACAAGCATTATATCAACAACCGCTCTACTAATCAAGGTTCATTGAAATTTGTGAAAATTAGTGTATAAATAGATAATTATTATATTGATTTAAGATTTATTATTTTTGTCTACCAATTCTCAATTAGGTTATTAGTTTTTCTGTTTGTCAAACTAAGAAACATGAATAGGATAATCAAATCATGCCAAACATTTAAGTTTAGTGACTCAATTGTAACAAAACTAAGTTTAAGAAATAAATTGGAATAAAATAAAATGTTGAGGTACCAATAACATTTTCAATTCGTACAAAAACTATTAGAGGATGGATAGTAGAGTTAGAAAGGTCTTAACATTTTTATTTATTTTGTCACCTGAATTTTGATTGGTTGAGCTCAAAGGTTTATCCTAAAATCTGCATTCTTACTGGCTGTTTGTCTTAATTTTGGAATAATGATATTTGTAAGCGCAATTTAAAAACAAGATATTTGGTTAGATATTATAGTTATGAACCGTGCTGGATATGCAGACCCCTGTCAGATAACACTAAGCGTGGAGTTAACACGAATTATTATATTATTTTTTTTCACGTGGGGCCGGTGAGGGGTCGGTAAAACCCTGTACAGAGCATTCTCCTATAGTCATTGACTATCTAAAGATATATGGTCATTTCTCATCCACACAGCCCTCCTCTCTGCCCTCAGCCACTTCCCAATGGCTCTCATAGCTAATCGACTCCTCTGTTACACCTCCACAAGAACACCGTACACCCAACTCCCTCTACGCCGTCCATTCTTCATACCATCATCCCCATCGTGGTCTCATCAGCCAAGAACATCATCTTCCACAGTCTCGGCGAATCCCAAAAAGCTCTCTTCATCATCAAGAACCGGAAGATATGACAGTAAGAACAGAAGAAGCTTAGTTTCAACTAAGGAACAACAACAAGAAGAAGTAGTAGTAGAAAAACAAGGGATAGATGAGATTTCAGTTGATAACAACAGTGCTACTATCGCAGCTGTTGATGATGGATTTGTAATGCCAGAGCTTCCCGGAGAAAAACCTGACTTCTGGGAAGGTCCTCAGTGGGATGTTCTTGGGTTCTTTCTACAGTACATGTGGGCTTTTGGTATCGTTTTCGCGGTAATTTATGTTTAATCTCTGAATCCCGTGATCTTTACTTGCTCTTACATTTCCGTTCCGCGGTATTATTATTCTCGATGCAATGGAAATATGAGGTTAAATCTAGGACATAACAATCTAACGTAGATAATTGTGTAAGATGTGATATTAGGAACAATCAATAAAGCTCTCATATTGTATTATTAGATTAGTATGTGTTCAGTTATTTGGTAGGAGTTGATACAATTCATAGTATCACAGACTGCAATTTTAGCACACGAGGTTCCGCGCCTCGAGAATCTTTCTCCCCTTTCTTTGGTCGGTAAGCCAAAAACAACTAGCATGCGCACACACGTTTATGGGTAGGGTGTCAGACAATACTCGTATACGAGGACATCATTAGTGCACTATTCGATAATATAGTTAAAATATTTAGCTGTTGACGACCTTGTTGTGCCATATGGGAAGAGGACTATGCTCGGTGCATGACACATGGGATTGCAAATTTCTAGGACATGTTTAACACTCCACCGCCGCACCACAACTGAGCCACTAGGGAATCCTCCTCCATGAGAAACGTCACAGGCATAATAAAACCGACTTTCAATGCGAGGTAGAAGTTGAAGTAATCTTCTGCCACACCGATGATTCCCCATCCCTCAAACATACATGCTCGAGACCAACTCTTAAATTTTCAGATCCGACTATCGACCCTTCAAACCTCTTGTTCATTTTCCATTTGCATATGGCATACTGTGATACTGATCCTGTTTGAAAGGAAGCCCTTCATATATATGCAGTTTCCTTAAGTTATCTAATTAAAAGTAAATATTGCTCTCTCCCTATTTGCGCTATCATGTTCATTATCTCTGGATTTGCGATTGACAATGGCATCTTCTTGTTTCTAGTTAATTGCTTGTGGCATTGCTGTGGCCACATATAATGAGGGAGCAACAGATTTCAAGGACACTCCAGTTTACAAAGAATCAATCCAATCTCGAGAGCTTTTAGATGAACCAGACACGTCTAATTCAGATGTTTTTGAATCAAATCCAACCGAACAGGCTCCTACTTTGGACTAGTCTTTGGATTTACTTGCAAATTTTGGAGCAAGAAAGATTCCACCTGCAGGTCTCCAATTCCATTTACAAGGTATTTTTGCATAGAAATAAGTAATTCTGTTATTTTTTTTCGCTACATTTCAGAAATGAAATTGAACCACGTCTATGTGGGTTTACGGGCTCAGCTTCTGATGCTATTTTTTTTATTTTTTTTTTATTTAATCCATTATACCAAAGTCAAAATTGGTTCTTCCAGTTAGTAAGATTTGGATGGACTCATCCATTCTACACGAGAAAGAGATAAATTTGGAGTGTGCGTGAGATTGGTTAATGGAAATGTATGGAAAAAGAGAAGAATGCGATCTTTCACAAAGCAAATATGTCATCTATGTCGAAAAATCTTTCAAAATTAGAAGATAATTCGGTCAACGGAGCGTTAGGCTTTGACAATTGATAAAAACAGTCATGGCAATTTGGTTTGAGGCATAGTCATATGTTGGAGTATTGACGTAAGTTTGATGTTTGAGAGTGTTTAAATTAAAATTTAAGTAATTATAGGCTTTTTTACCTACAACTTAAATAATCAATTATGCTATGCCAAACATGCACAAATATTTGGACTTTGGATAACAAAACACCATAATTCCTTGAGGCCGGCCGTGTACAACTTGCAAAGCTTACTTGTGTAAATATTTTTAGGAAATGATTATTTAATTTCTATATATTAGATAAAGGAAACTCTTTGTCCCATTGAATTTGAGAGAATTGACATTCTTTTAAATCCAGATCTAGGTGTGTCAATTGGGGTCCTATCGATTGTACACGCACTTGTATTTGTATAATGTGTATTTATACGCATGTATATTTCATAATTAACGTTATTTTGAAAGTTATGCCTACTCCAATATGACTGAAAAATCTGAAAATACTTTAGTTTGATTTAGGGATGACAATAACGCGGGATGCCGAAAATCCTCTATTACCTTCATTCTTAATTAGTTATTTTTTAAAAATACAATTTCAACAAAAAAAATAAAAATAAAAAATTCAAAATAAAGACCATATCCCTCCTCCTTGAGTTAATAATCCAAATGGTCATTGAACTTTATAAAAAGTTTTTTCGGGTCATCAAACTTTAAAAATCATTCAAGTTATCATTGAACTTTACATAAGGTTTTCACGAAATCATTGAACTTTACAAAAAGTATTC
>NW_019263203.1:142677-189306 GCF_002742605.1 Olea europaea var. sylvestris
TTCGGTTTCGGTTCGGCGGCATAAATACCATACACACACACCACCACGAAGCGGTTCATTAAAATCAAATATCATATCCGCCCCATTGCACCATCGGTTCGATTTTTTTCGCCTCATTCGTTTCGATTAATCGCGATTTTCGATTTTAACGGTTCAAATTGCCATCTCGAACCTCCGGTGAATCAATCAACGGTCGATCAAATCTTCAGAGGGATGGAAAATTTCACAACGTTAATGTCATCTTCAGAGGACCCAGCTAATATCTCGAAGTTCAAATAGTCGACATTTCATCGTCGTACAAGCGATGCCTTGTATAGTTGATTTGAGCGTTGTTGTAGTGACGATTTGAGTAGACCGTGCATGTAGCACCGTTCAAATCGTCGTCTTGCTTGTTCACAGCGCCATTGCACCAAGGTAACGTCAACGATGGTGACGAAGAGAGAGAGAGAGAGAGAGAGAGAGAGAGAATAAATTAGGCTTTAGAGTGAAATGGGAGGTGAGGTGGGATGGGGTGAGTATGTAGATTAATTTAATGTTATAATATTATTATTTAATATTAAAAATTGAAATCTTATCTAATTTTTATATGAAAAACTTTTAATCATTGTTTTTGAAACTGTAAGTTGCAAACATGGATGAATGTAATTTTCACTTTCTTGAATTTGGAATCGAATTATCAAATCGGATATTCGATAATATAACAAATTGAACATGGATTTAACAATCAAATATCCGTTGAATTATCAGATCGAATAATTATTTTATCGAATCAGATCATATATGAATAGATCCGATTCATTTACAAACCTATGTTCAAGTACTATTATTCAAGTCAAGAGGTGACTGTAGCAAACTGGGGACAACGGACCTAAATTTGCAAGAAAATTGACATGTGTTTTGATTGTAATAAATTAGAGACGAGTGAACTGGATTTAACTCTCTTCAAAGTTGGATGACCTACAGTGCATTTAACCCAATTCTTGGAATATGGATATTGGTACAATTGCCCTAGAACTTGCTTTTGTCTTGGTAATGATAGTTTGGATAGCAATTTTGGGCCTTGCTAATTTTCTCTAAACCTCAGCATAATATCTTTGTCGATGGTCCAATTTCACATATGTACGATCAAAAAACGTGTAAATAAAGTTAATAAACTACCCAAATGTGAACAATTTTTAAAACTTTTTTATAATACGTAATTTTCACATTTTTGTTGATAAACTTTTTGCTTTTGTGTATAATTATGTGTTTAAATATTAATATACTTATGGACAGGGACGAATCCAACATTGAAGTCCAGTTAGGGCGGAGATTGACCACTGATCGTTGACCATCGACAATCAACGATCGTAATAGTTCGGTCGTTTATTAAAATTTGATTAAATAATATTAAAAGTTATTAAATATATATGTAAATGAACTAAAATTTCCAACATCTTCTCAATCAATTTTTTCTTTTATCCTAATTTCTTAAACATAAATTCGCAAATCAATAATCATAACTCAAAAAACATAAATTACTTATCATAAATCTAAATTCGCAAATATAATTTCGTAAACATAAATTCCCAAATTAATAATCATTCCTCATTAAAACATAAAATACTTATAATAAATCACAATTCACAAACATAAATTCCCAAATCAATAATCATAACTCATAAAACATAAATTACTATCATAAATCACAATTCATAAATATAAATTCCCAAATCAATAACCATTACACAATTAACATTCATTACTCAACATGACAACATCAACAAGTCAAGTAGCCAACAAAATAGAAGAAAAACAAAACCAAAAACAGAAAAAAAAAAAAATAGAGGGAAAGAGAAAGAGTCACCATTTGGTGGTCACCAGTTGAAGACCAAAAAGCAAAAAACGAAAATGGCAAACGGCACTCGGCAGTTGGCAGCAGAACACATCATTGGTGGCTCTGGTGACTCTCCTCGTCATGGCGTTGGTGCTGCCTCTTCTTCGTCGCTGAGCCGCGTGACTAGAGAGTGGAGAAGGGAAGAAAAGGGTTAGGCTTTCACGATTTGACCATTTCACGTTTGGATTCTTGCACGATTTGAAAATGGTTTGATCATTTGGAAATTGGACCATTTGTTTATTCATCCATTCGAGAATTGGGCTAAACAAAAAGAGGCCCAACTTCTGATTTATCAATTACTCACACAGCCCAAACAAAAAAAAAGGGGGGTAGTTTCTTTCATCTTCGTCTTCCATCTCCTGCCGGATCTGCAAGTCTGCAACTGCAATAGCCTGATTAATACCTGGCGGTTCTACACATTCCGGCGGAGCCAGCACGCGTGGCCGCACCCCCTCGTCGGGTGCTAGCTCCGCGCCTGCTTATGGACAAATATACGTGGTCCATACTATTTGTGCAAAAGATAATTTNGGAAGGTTTTAGCGTGTCAATGAAATTAATATTTTAACGTTCAGATAAACGACTACAATAAAATAAAGATATACGAAATCGAAGTATTTATAATTTAGATATCATCGACTCTAAGTAGAACTACTCTTAACATTCTCTAATAATCTAGGTAAAATGTGTGTGTTTGGAATCGTAAAGCTCTCCAATAGTTTAATTCACCATAATCTTCTTATTAGAAATAATTAATATTATGATTTATTTTTCTGAAGATGGTAGGTATGTGCATGACATGCACGAAGAGCATTCAGATTTGTTAGGTGTACTTGGCTTCCGCTTCATATTTCATTATTCCGTATTATTAAATATTATTATTTATTACGATAAAGTATATTGTTGATTTGATCCCTAAGAAAATCTTCCTAACTCTTCTATTTGTCGTGCAATAGTGACAAGATTTTGATGTCCTGATTGGGAATAATTTCCTCTTAATATAAATTCAACATACTAATATTTTTTGTAAAGGTATTCGTAGAATGATATCAACTAGTCATAGGCAAAACGTTTGTTTTACATTATTTTTAAGTTTTTGTAAATGTATCGATAATCAAATAGTCTATTACTCTTTTGATCAGTATAATAAAATGTTAATTGCATAAAAAAACACATAAAAGTAAGCAAGTTCAGACCTCCAATTAATTTTACCCATGCTTCGTCTTGATCATCGACAAATCATTCAGGTTCGAATATGTGCATATTGATAATTGTCCTATGACTAGCTTTCACCACAGTTCCAATAGGTTCTTTTAACCAAGTCAATTGTTAAGAGTCGTCGAATCGTTCTTCAACATACACACACAATGAGAGACGGCTCATCTCACTTGAGAGTTTACGGTTTCATGTTTTATTTCACTCAATGATGGTGGTTCTTTTCGCCCCTCCATTATATTACTATGTCACAATCGATCATCTAAAAGCATTTTGCCTTGCTTCCTATTAGCGAAGCACGAGTATTTAACTTATTATTTGTATATGTATTTTATTATTTATTTTTAGTTTCCTTATTTGTCTAGACGCTAAATTATTTACTTATAATTAGTTTTTAAAAGATTAACCAATCACACACCTATGTTCTTCGCACGGAAATGGCATCAAGAAGGTAACAAAACATAATCAATATGGGGCTATTCAACCTGTCAATAGAATTGACAAATCATTATGACATTTAAATTAATTAATCTAAAGGTGTAGATCTTAGTTTAACAGTATATAGTATTTTTCTTAAAAATATAAACTAATTATCTTTTATCCCCAGTCTCATCCTACCACCAGCACCACCTCCTCTTCCACATTGTCATCATCCTATCGTCACCACCTGTACCTTCACCATCATCACCACACCGTTGCTACCACCTTAATTAAGGAGACTTCTCCCCCTTTTTGTGAGTGAATTTTTTTCCTGAATTTATCTATGATCCCGTTTGGCCTTCATTCTCATTGTTTTTCTCTCTTTTATTTTCAATTACACAATTTTTAATAAAATAATATTATACCAAATAAAAAATATTTCACTCTTTTTCAACCACACATTTTGTTGGGAATCTACTTATACATGTACAGCGGAATTTAAAATAACCCAAGAATCGCCTTTGTGTTTAGATAGAAATTGTGATAAGATTGTACATTTTCCAGATCTGCAATCTTTCTGCTTTTCTTTTCGTTCCATCAACCTTGATTCGCCACCACAGCTGTCCAATTATCCAGCCTCCAACGGTGATCCACACAGAGAATAAGATTGCAGCTTCTACGGTTTTCTCTTGTGCCAGCAAGAATAATGAAAACCCATATGGACCTCAAACCCTACTTATGTATTTATATAAACCCAAACGGATTCGGCTCGATCCGATCCAATATTTAATTAATCCAATTAATTAAACCCGGTCCGTGAATTAATTAATCTAATTAATTAATTCGGGAATATAAATAACAAATCCAATTAATTAATTTATTGTTAAATTAACCAATTGACAATTTGCAATCTTCCAATTCTCTTTTGTGTGTGACCCATTAGGTTCCCGACCACGATGCCTAACGACGTGAAATATTATTTTGATCCAATAAAAATTGATAAATTAAAACACCCTTTTAATTTACCGTCAGTTCATACTCGCCGTCCCTAATTGACATCTAGCAATGTGTCAGGGCAATACATGTGACGGGAAATGTCACGTGGCATGACAAAACCAAATTCGTTCGTTTACCATGAAACTATAATCCCTTCGTCAATATGATCCGATCAATTACGAGATATGGAATTGTGTCAATCTCGATCATCGATCATATCTTTCACTCCACTATTAAGTTAATATAAGTCAAAAACTCATTTTCGACTTATGACTACACATTGGCCAATGATTTCGTTATCGACTTAATTGAATAAAATGCAGATCATAATTTACTATCTAAAAGTGACGAATCCTTTATTAATCAATCACAACCTTCATACGATTCTTGACGTACCCGAACGATATCGTATTAGCAGCCCTTTTCAGAGCAACATCTAACACCGCCTAAGTATGACTGTCCTCATATAAGGTACCATGACGACCTCAAGTCAAAGGACCAATTCCACTACCGAACATTAGAGATTAACCACTGACACTCAGATAGTTATCCACGTGGAATCTCTCGACGGGTCTTCAATGTTTTGTTCTATAACAAAAACATCCACATGTTCATTTAAGTGTCTCCACACTTTAACTTGTGAGATCAGCTACTTACTTCACAAGTAAGAAATGCCACACGTGGTGGTCTATCCGTAATAACGATATCCGTATCCCATTATTACTTACGACCACGGATGATTTAAGATTCAATCAGATGTAATTTGTATCTCACAATCACAACTCCTTGTGATTAACAAATTACAAATATTTGAATTTACGGACTCTATTATTTATTTAATTGTCTATTAATTAAATAATAGATCTGCCATTTAATTGCATTAATTATATATAAAAGTATTTATGTCCAAAATTGATTGGACTTAGGGCATAATACTTACACATTTTTCAAAAAAAAATATTTCAACCATTAAATTTGAAAAGAATGGGAGCCAGAGACTATATAAGCTTTTTCAGCGAGGTGATTATCGTTATTGTATAAGTCTTGTACCAACTTTTGAAAAATAAGTTCATGCATTTAGAGAGGAGAATTTTCCCTTATTATATGCGAATTAAGAGGGAATTTCTCTCCCTCGATTTGCATATTAAGGAAAATTCTCTCCCTCTTTGTAAGCGAATTTTTTTTCCCAAACTTATCCATATAAACTTTTTCAGGAAGGTGATCATCCTTATCCTATAAGTCTTGTACCAACTTTCGAAAAAAAGTCCACACATTTTGAAAGGAGATATTTCCCTTACTATGTACGAATTAAGAGGGAATTTCTCTCCCCCGATTTGCATATTAGAGAAATGCTCTGCGTACGGAGCATTTCTCATAGAAGCCTTATCGATCCCTCACTGTAGGGGTCGGTCTCACATTGAAAAAAAAAAAACACCGATACCCCATGCGTGTGTGTGTTCTGGCAGGGGTCTGTAAAATAGACCTATGTACTTGTAGCACCTCTTTGCATATTAAGGGAGAGGAATCCCCAGAATCTTCGTCCGTTATTTGCGAATTAGGAGGGATTTCTCCCATTGAATACGTGAATACGAGGGAATCTCTACACCAATGGTAGTGGTGTTGTGGAGGTAAAGATGATGTGACGGCAACAGTGGGGCGGGGTTGGAGGAGTTGTTTAGTTTGCTTTATTTATTTATTTTTTAAACTTTAATAATATTAATCTCTACCATTAGATTATTTTAAATTAAAGGTAACGATGATTTGTTAAATCTGCAGGTGAAAACATCCCTACATACATGCATACTATACATACATACATACATACATGTGTATGTGTGTATTTCGATTAATTTAAAGGTGTAAGTGTAAACTTGGATCAAGATGTCCACCACCAGGCCAACACACGAGTCTTATTTTTTATTCATTTTATTTTCAAATATCAATTAAAAAACATATGGCGAAGATCACAAAAGAAGTCATAGATTAAGCACAATTAATATTACCCATTGTGTACTAAATAATCAAGAATGTATAGATTAATCAAGGAGACAAGGTAATTTTATCAATCATGCTACATATCCAGGCTCAAATCCAGATGGGAAACGTGCCGATGCATGATTGAACAATTTGAAAAATTAAAACAAAATACTCAATCATTTTCTCACACATCAATCTGTCTCTTCTCTCCCTATTTTTAAGCCTGGTTAAATGGCTTTATTCAATTTTATTTAAGTAATATTATTCATCATTAATTATAATTATTAGCAATTTACTGGCAGATTATTGTCCAACTGAGTTTTGATACTTTTTAAATTTTAATGCATTAGACAATAAATTAAAAGATTTATAGCACTTATAGAGTATGAAAATTAGTGTGGGCTACTATTATTTAATAGAAGTAATGCTGTATTAATTTTTAGCACCATTGGTGCCACTATGTGCAGTTAGTCATCCATTCCCTACATTAAATCGAGTCTATCAGCCAATGAAACATATGATGGTGTTACAGCACGGGCAAGATTACACTATTCATTTAATTAACATTTATATGTTTTGAGTCTTAATTAAAAATCGAGTCCCAATATTTAATACACACGTCAATTAAATAGTAGCAAAGAGTATAACATACTTTAATATTTCGAAAGTACTAAACGTTTTTTTCTAAGAAGACAATTAAAAATATTCGATTATATGATTATTCTTTTTTATAATTTTCTTCATCGTTTTTTAGTCGAGTTTTCTAAAACGTCTTTACGTTGTTTGACATATAAAAATGCTTAAACAATGTTATTGTTAAATTTAATTATTCTTTTTTGACTCTATTGTCTGGTCATACAACGTAGTTTAATAGATGGTGATATGAGTTCATAATTCATATTTATAATAGAAGAATTATTTTTTGCACGCATTAATTAGGTGGAGGCTAACAGTTGAACATTTATCAATGTATAGTACAGCAAGTTAATTGAGACATTGATTAGGAGGCAAACAAACATTTATTATATGTAGACCAAGAGTCCATTTGAAGAAAGAATCTTTTAACAAAATTAATACAAGAAAGACAGCAGCCATTCTTGTATTAATTTTGTTAAATAAAATCTGTATCTTTAGAAAAAAATTCTTTATTGATTTTCGACGGGAAAAAGGTGTTCCCCAAGATATTTTATGTTTTTGTTTCGCGCGTGTTAATTCGCTAACAATTAAAGAGGATCAGACGATTGTGTAAGGGACGAAACCTCTTGAGACAAAGTCCCAAAAAGGGGTGTTCTTTTTATTGGCGATGAATTTTACAATTGGAAACGGAAAACAACGTGCCTCCAAGGGGCGCAAGCACACGAGTTACAGAAAAGGAAGTGTTTAAGTCTAAAAGCTAAAGGAATGAAAATTACATATTCTCTGTTCGAGAGTTTTGGATTTGGTCATTTGCTTCTAAGTTCTTTCTCCCTTTTATACTTCATAGGCGATCCCTTTGTGATTAACTGCTCTAAAAAACTGCTTGATTGCCCTATAACTACCCACTTTCTTTGTAGTGGCCATTTTGTCATGAAACTGTCCTTTTAACTGCTGCCATTATCTTGCATCGTTCAACCGCTTTCGATTGAACCCCTTGAGTCGTGGAACGTGATAAGGTTATTTTAGCAACTGCCTCAATAACTGCATTTCTTGATAATCATAATGCGTTATGTTTGTTGATACCTTGGGCGACTTGAAGATTTGGGCGAGACTCTGGGCGACTGTATGCCACTCTATTCGTTCAGATTCTGAGGGACTTGCAAACTTGGGCGATGGCGTTACAGCACTATTGGGCCCCTTATTTGGGCATTCACCTTGATTCGTTCAATTGGATTTCGTTCTTTGGGCTATCTGATTTGGGGATCCTCCAATTGGGCTTTACTCTCTGGGCTGTTCGATCTGAGCTGAATTTTTATGTGTCAACAGTTTTTAGGTTTAAAAGTGATAAATAAGAATAATGTTACAAATTTAGACACCTTTCAAGTGTCACTAGATTAATTTTAAACTAAAAATAAAAAATTTAAATAATTTTTGGAAATGGAAATTGTTTCGTGCAGGTTAGTTAATAACAATTAAAAGAGATCAGACGATTGTGTAAGGGACAAATCTCTTGAGACAAAGTTCCAAAAATGGGTGTTCTTTTATTGGCGATGACCTTACAATTGGAAATTAAAAACAAAATGCCTCCAAGGGGCGCAAGCACACGAGTTACTGAAAAAAGTGTTTAAATCTAAGTTAAGGAATTTAAAATTACATGTTCTCTGTTCGAGAGTTTTTGATTCGGTCTTTTGCTCTATGTCTTTTCTCCCTTTTATACTTCATGAATGATCTCTTTGTGATCAACCGCCTAAAAACTGTTTGATCGTTCTACAACTGCCCACTTTCCTCGTAATGACCAACTTGTCATGAAACTGCCTTTTTTAACTGCTACCATTACTCTTCGTCGTTCAACCATTTTCGATTGAATTCCTTGAATCGTGGAACGTGATAGGGCTGCTTTAATAACTGCACTTCTTGATAACCACAACACTTTATGTTTGTTAAGACCTTGGGCTATTTGAAGGTTTGGGCGAGAATAGAGTAACAGCTCTGGGCGACTGCATGACACTCCATTCGCTCAGATTCTGGGCGACTTGCAAATTTGGGCGATGGCGTTACCGCGTTCTTGGGCCTTCGTCTTGAATTGTTTGATTGGACTTCGTTCTTTGGGCTATCTGATTTGGGGACCCTCCAATTGGGTTTCATTCCCTGAACCGTTTGATTTGGGCTGAATTTTTATGTGTCAACAGAAATAAATTTATTTCTTTTTAGGATACAAAAGAAGTATTAGATATACTAACTTTAGAAAATATTCTCAAGGAAGATAAGCGAATACAGTTTCAACTTTCAAGGAAAATTCCTATTTCTTACGAAAGAAGTAGAGAGAAAAAAATATGAACGGGTCCATCTCATTAAATCTCTGTTGGCTTTAAGTTATAACACAAGCATTCAAGAAAGCGTCACTTCCTTGTCACATACTCACTCACCAAACTCCCCCTCTAACTTTTTGTGTATGTTTGTTATATGATTAAATCAAAATTTAATTATTTAATTTTTGTTGTCATATTCATAGGCCACCATGGTCCATGGATACAACCAATATAGATCCAAGTTGCTTACAAAAAAATTAAGAGGATTAGACAGAACAAAACGAAATGGACCAGGCGAGCCCCATTATTTTTGACATGTAAAACTGGTCGAGATTGTCATTAGTCATGTGAACCCAGAATGCAACACAACCCATCTCTATGTTTAAGTTGTGCATTACTGGTTTGGACAAGGTAATATTTCTTTGAAAATAAAACATGCGATAAAAAAATATTCAGAAACGACTTTGTTTGGTGTTGAATGTGATTGTGATCCGCACGTAAACTCTATAAACGATAATGCTAATAGCTCAAGCATCGTGCTTGAAAGAAAACACGCACAATCGTTGACTTAAATTGCTTTGTGTTGTACCCTTTGCACCATTACCTACATGACAATGTGCAACTTTCATCGATTTAACATATATCACTTGTTTGATGCAATTAAAAATTAGATTTTTAGCAAATTACTAAATTTTTTATATAAATTGACGAAATGTGAAGTTGAAAATTTGTGAATCATATAAAATGTGTAAATTTAAACTTTTAGCAAAATTTTAAACAACATCAGAAAGGATATAATATAATTATAATAATACTCTTTACAATCTAATACCACATAAAAATTGTACCCTGATTCAGTAAGTCTCAATTTTTATTGGAAAATTCCATTTGTATATAATGGGGTATCGAATGATGTCTCTCCTCTCACAATGTAAGGCGGGCTCCACGTGAATTTAAAAATATAGGCCCGTGGTCCTCACCCTTGTCGTGAGTAGTAAGCAAAAAATTCGGTACGTATAGTATTGTCCCATTTTTTTTTTTTAAAATTTTATCGGGACTAATAATTGTCGTTTCTGGATGGATGTAGTCTCTTTTTCTCCCCCATGTGATTGGTTCTGTACGACAATGGAAACAATCATTTCAATCACAATAGCCCCTAAAAAGTGCCATCTCCTTAATTACGTCTTTTTCTTGATATTTCATTATTTCTATTCTCTTTCCGTTTGTCGTTCAAAAATGATAATCCAATTCAACTAATTACCGATTAACAATTGTCGTCAGAACCTAACTTCAATTACAACAATTGCTTAGGTTAATGTCATTATTTATGGTTCACTATCGATAATTAATGATTATATTCTTCAAAGAATTATTTTACCAACAAGTTTTATATATCAAACGTAGTGTTGAACAAAATAAAAAATGTAAAATTTTTACAAATTAGTCGTAAAGTTGAATATCATTTTAAAACGTTTAAATGATTGTTCCTCTTTCTACTAATTAGCAATTTGCCCATTGCTGATTATTTTGTTTTATAAATATTGTCTAAATTGCATACCCCACCTGCATGACATACGTTGAGCCCTATTTTTGAAACTCATTTTCAATTAAATATTTGCCCAATAATTTTTTTTTTGTACTCATAACTTTTATTTACTTTTTAATCACATATTTTATTGATTCCATAACTTTTCAACCATATATTTCATTAAATTTTATTAAATTTTATTAAAAATTTGATTTTAATTCTTATCGAACAGGAGCTTAGGTTAATTGTTTTTCTTAATAACTAATATATATCATTTCTCAAGGTTGAAGGTGGGCTATTATGGAAAGTGAAAATAGTATGATTTGTCCCACATTTTTGTCATGTTGGAATCTAGGAAAAAAAATAAAAAGAAGCTAAAAAGGATAAATTAAAAATCATCCCAAAAGGGACAAAACACGAACATAAGCTAGCGTTAGTTATATGTCAACACATGCCACGTGTACAGATCTCAGACCACAAATCATTTATAAGCCAATGAATAGGGTCGGGGCTTATCTGTAAATTATCTGGGCCGGGTCTATCCATCTGACGACAATTCATCTTTTCAGTTCCCTGGGTCCCACTTTTTATCCCTTCATGTGATTATTTCTGTAAAACAATGGGATCGATCATTTATGATTCATATTGCACACTTTCACCTAATTATGAGAAANGGGTAATAGGTTGAGGTTAATACTGCAATATTCTCGATAATTATTATTAATTTAACATTAATAATTATAATAATGTAATAACATTTGACTCTCTTCATAACAATCAAAATCATCCCTTTTTCCATCCCCTGCATTTTTTTCACAAACCCTAAAACTCACAAAATCTTTACCTCTGAATTTCATTTCCTTCTTTACTGTCACTTCTTCTGCTATATCTCTTTCTCCTCCTACGACTTTCGTTTCTTTTTCCTCCACACTGTTGGATTGATTTCATTTTATTTACTGTTCAATAATTGTGGCACAATGCAAAACCCTCTGCTTTTATTGTAATAAATTTTTAAATTCAATTGAAATTCGGTTAATTGTTGGTAATTTTTGAAGGATTTATCAAGGTGATGTTCAATTGTTGAAGATCTATGAGTGAAGATTAATTTTGAGAGAGAGTCATTTTGTATTGATATTTGGAACGTGGGGTTTTGGATCGGATCAGGAAAAAAACAGCGCCATTAGATGGCGCTGTTCAGACGCCTCTTTTATCGGAAGCCACCGGATCGGCTTCTAGAGATCTCCGAGAGGGTCTATGGTAAGCTTTCTACGTCAGCTCCTTTTGATCAATTTGATAGTTTCCTTGCAAATGCATACATAGTTCTCGAATTTGCGTCTTTGATTAAGTCATTTTTTTCCTCTTAATTATGGAATTTGCTGTAACTGTGTGAATTTTCTTATCTAATTTTGTTACTCGGGAGAGGTGCATTAGAACTTCTTCGTTGGTAAAACAGCTAAAATTATGATCTTTAATTTAGTTGAGTAGAAGAGCTGCTAGATAGTTAACTGCTTTTCAGGCTTTGTAAATTTTTTTGTGACACGTTGACTTTGTATATATTGGAACATGAAGTGTTTGATATTTAAGTAATCTAAATAAGCATTAACCATGCCACATGGTTATTTCAATTACTGGATCTGCTTGCAGTGTTTGATTGCTGCTTCTCCACGGATGTGTTGGATGAAGACGAATATAGAATATATATGAATGGCATTGTAGCTCAGCTACAGGATCACTATCCCGATGCTGCTTTTATGGTTTTTAACTTTAAAGAGGGGGAAAGGAGAAGTCAAATATCCGATGTGTTGTCTCAGTACGATATGACAGTCATGGATTACCCGCGGCAATATGAGGGGTGTCCTTTGTTACCGCTGGAGATGATCCACCACTTCTTGCGTTCCAGTGAGAGCTGGTTATCGCTTGAGGGTCAACAGAACGTGCTCTTGATGCACTGCGAAAGGGGAGGATGGCCTGTCCTTGCCTTCATGCTTGCAGGCCTTCTTTTGTACAGAAAACAGTACACTGGTGAGCTGAAGACTCTCGAAATGGTATACAAGCAAGCTTCCAGGGAACTTCTTCATCTTTTATCTCCATTGAATCCACAACCATCGCAGCTCAGATATCTTCAGTACATTTCTAGAAGAACTTTTGGGTCTGATTGGCCCCCACCAGATACTCCTCTGGCTTTGGATTGTATAATACTTAGAGTTCTTCCTCTCTTTGATGGCGGAAGAGGATGCCGACCAATAATTCGTGTCTATGGTCAGGATCCTTCTTCAAAAGTATCCAGTAGAACATCAAAGCTTCTGTTTTCAACTTCCAAAAAGAGAAAACATGCCCGCCTCTACAGACAGGTAATCTCATAATTTATAAATGTAGACTTAAACCGGAGAATCAACTGACTTGTGAAGTGTTTTATGATCCCTGACTGCAGAAAGAATGTGCTCTAGTAAAAATAGATATTCAACACTGCGTCCAAGGAGATGTTGTCCTCGAGTGCATCCATTTGGATGAAGATTTAGTGAGGGAAGAAATGATGTTTAGAGTTATGTTCCATACAGCTTTTATCCGATCAAATGTTTTGATGCTGACCCGTGATGATGTTGATCTTTTGTGGGATGTGAAGGACCAGTTCCCGAAGGAATTCAGAACAGAGGTTAGGTATTGTTTTCACTATGTTATAAAGTTTATTTGTCCAAAACTTCAGGAGTTAAAAACATTCTCTATTTGTATCAGGTGCTCTTTTCTGATGCAGAGTCTGTTCCATCTATTATCCCCAAGGAAGCAGTAAGTGATGATGATAATGAAACAGATGCTTCACCAGATGAGTTTTTTGAGGCAGAAGAGATCTTCAGTAGTGTAGTTGATGGGTCATATGGGAAGGGAGAATTTGATAATCGAACAACTGAAGCTACCATTCAGGATGATGGAAACCTTGAAGTAGATGGGAAAGAGGTTTTGGATCATCATGCATTCCAGGACTGTAATTCAGATGAAGCGAATAACAGAGACAACAGCAAGGGTGATGCAAATAAAAATTTTCTGATTGCAACAGATGCTTTGGTCTATAGGAATGGTCAGTTATATTCTAGAGCGGAGCTTGCTGATGTAGCCAGTGGTACAGATATCAAAGATGTAGCTGGACCACCATGTGGAAAATCTGAGGAAGGGGAGGATAAACAAAGCCAAGAAGATGCTTCTGCAATTAAAAAAATGACAGAAAAGCAAGGTTTACAGCAAAAGTCGAATGGTGACAGTAATAGACAAAAGTCTGAGAAGGAACTGTTGACATCCCCAAAGAAACAACCAGTTTACACTTCCAAACCTGAGACAGATGCAGTTGTTACTAAACAAAAATCAAAACCGCAAGAATCTCAAAGCACTCTTCAAAGGTTGGCAAAGCCAAATGCGGTATCTCGGTGGATTCCTTCTAACAAAGGTTCATATATAAATTCTATGCACGTGTCATATCCACCGTCTAGATATAATGGTGCTCCAGCTGCAATAGCTCTTGGCAAGGATTCCCAGCCTGGGGTAAAAGCAAAGGCCTCACCAGCTAGTTCTTCTGAAGCTACAATTACGGTGGATGAAACTTCTGCAGTGGGCGAGGCACCATTAAAATATCAATCTTGTTCATCATCACTAGACTCGGCACCAACTGGAAAAGCTTCTTCTCCAAGTTCTCTGGTGGAATGTAGAGTCCAGGAACTTGATGGCCCTCAACCGAGTCAACAAGTTCCACTATCTCCCCCTCCCTCTCCGCCTCCATTGCTACCCTCGTCTAGCTCTTCATTATACGAGTCTTCCTCAACAACCCAGCCAATTGTACAGGTAGGAGAGCAGAATTTGCTCAATCTTCACTCGTCCCTGCCCCCACACCAACCAACTCATGCAGCATTTACTTGTTCCACACCACCCCCATCGCCGCCGCCGCCACAGTCATCTACTAATTATGCAAATTTTTCTTATTCACGACCACCATATTCAGACCCTCCACGATCTTATGGCAGAGCAGATGCTACTAAATCACCGCCACCGCCACCGCCGCCACCTCCACCTCCACCTCCACCTCCACCTCCTCCTCGTCCTATGTCTGCAAGCTCTGGACTGACCACACGGGGAAGTTTTTGCCCACCTCCTCCTCTACCTCCATCTTCCATTTCTTCTCTGTCTCAAAATATCAGTAGAGTTTTGTTGCCTCCACCTCCCCCACCCCCGTGGTCAGTTGAGAGTTCTGGTCCTGCACCTTCTGCAGCATCAGATTTTCCCTTTCCTCCATTCTCCACGCAAAGGTCACTTTCTGTTGGAAAACCCTCTCTGCCTCCAACTCCAGTTCTGCCTCCTCCTCCACCTCCGCCTCCACCTCCCATGCGTGGTAATTCTTCTCTGCCTCCATCTCCTATCAGTCATGGTGTTTCTCTGCCTTCACATTGCACTCCACCTACACCACCACCGCCGCCGCCCCCACCCCCACCTCCTCCTCATGCTGTTGCGCAGCCTACCCTGCCTATTTTGCGTGGTGGCGCTCCACCACCTCCACATCCGATGGATGAAGCGCCACTTCCACCTTCCCCATTGCCTGGAGCACCACCTCCACCACCCCCCATGCATGGAGCTTCACCTCCAACTTTCCCATTGCCTAGAGCTCCACCTCCACCTCCACCTCCACCTCCACCTCCACCTCCACCTCCCCTCATGCGTGGAGCACCACCTCCACCTCCCCCTCCTCCGATGCATGGAACCCGACCTCCACCCCCTCCATTGCCTGCTGGTCCACCTCCTCAACGTGGAGCACCACCACCGCCTGCTCCCCCTATCCGTGGGGCCACTGCTCCACCTCCACCACCTCCTCCCATGCATGGACCACCAGCTCCACCACCCGCTCCTGGAGGCCGTGTACTGGGTCCGCCTAGACCTCCAGGTGTGGGACCTCCCCCGCCTCCTCCCTTAGGAGCTAAAGGATCTGTGGCAGATGGGAGAGGCTCAATTGCTGGTAGAGGGCGTGGGCTTTCTCGTCCCGGGATGTCAACTGCATCAGCACCTCGAAGATCTACCTTAAAGCCACTACACTGGAGCAAGGTAACGAGGGTATTACAAGGAAGCTTGTGGGAAGAATTGCAGAGAAATGGAGAACCTCAAGTGTATGCCCTTTTGCTCTGCTGTTTTAGTTTGTTGATTTAGAATTACATAAGTAGCATTTCTTCATTTCTATGGTTTAATTTAATCATATTTAGCAATATGATCGAGGTTGTTTATCTCTTTTCTGAAATGCTTTTATGTGCATGACTCTGTAGAAATTGATTTCTTGTTTTGTTACTGCCTCTTGATTCTGATATATTGCTGAAACTTTCAATTTTTTTCTAGTGCACCAGAATTTGATGTGTCAGAACTAGAGACTCTTTTCTCTGCCACAGTCCCCAAGTCAGATAGTTCTGGAGGCAAATCAGGAGGACGTCGGAAGTCTGCTGGATCTAAACCTGACAAAGTCCATCTGGTAATATTTATGAATTGTGTAGTTGTTCTAGGAACTCTTTTCCTTTAAAAGAGATTACATAGTGAGATTATTATGCATTTAATCATCTGCAAAGCATTATAAAAACTAGGCCATTCAACTTATCTGTGTGGCCATACTTTTTTTTTACCCTGTCTAACTGATTTGTGCTTATTATTAATTTTCATCTTACAATAGGCCTGTGCCCAAAGTGGCTCCTCTAGAAAAATAAGGAAAAGGCAGATGTGTAATTTGCAAATTGTTAAATTTCTTGTATTCTCTGTAAATCATAACAGAGAGCATCATTGACAAGTATTTTTGTTGATCATGACAGCATACATGCTCACAAAGCAGCTAAAAGACAGTGTTGCATCTTTTCTTTGGTGAAGATTAAAAATCAGTTTTGGCTTTGTTTACTTAAAAGTAAAATGATCGACGGAAATATCTTTCATTTTTGTATTTATTGGAATTAAGGGCTTTTCAATAGCAGACTTGATCACACATTAAATGGTTGTCTTACAGGCTGCTAAGCATCTGATTAACATCGACTTGCCCTTAGGTTTTGATTAAATTGAACCATGAAATACTTTATAGATCCAAGGATCAAAACTGAGAAAGTGCATGCTTTCTTACTGATACCTAAACCGACAATGTAAAGCTTTGGTTCTTTGACCTCGTAATCACGGAGAGGACAAATTCTTTTGTTATCAGGTTACTGAGACCACTTCAAGTTTTATAATCACACAGACAAACAGTGGAAGTGCCTGGCATGCAGTTGATCACATTCATTTTTTGACAAAAGTTTTAGATTTTGTAATTGAAATAAATAATTATCAATTAGCTTCAGGAGAAAGTTTCCTTTTGTTTATTTTTTTTTCTTCTGCATCCTCCGCATAGAGCTCTCTGATTTTACTACGCTGTAGATTTGCATTTTTCTCGTTTCGTGCCAATGTTAGTTCAAAGCAGATGTAGCATTCAACTTGGTTATTTTAATTAGTTAGAAGACAGTTTGATATTTTGTTGGTGAAATACTGATTAAGATTTTTATTTCTTTTCATATTTCGATCACTATTCTTATTGTAGATTGACCTGAGAAGGGCTAATAATACGGAAATCATGCTCACAAAGGTGAAAATGCCACTTCCTGACATGATGGTAAGCTATACATGGTGCATACTTCCAACCTTTTGTTTGTTTTGATCTTTAAGCTAGATTGGGTTACACTTGTATAAAGAAACTGCACATGTTATTATGGGTTGAATTTTCTTCCATAAGTCATATGGTTTGACATATTTCAAGTTCTTTTGTTGTTTTGTATGTAGCATGTATACTGCCCTTGACACATACAGCAACCCATTCCGGAAATTAATACCAACCTTCATTGGAAGGCTTGGGTATTTTTGTATTTAGAGAAAACAAACTTGCAAATTGGTTGACTGAGGCCCAGAGTCCAAAATTTGACAGCAGTGAAGTTTATAATTTCTTAAAAAGTCGAATAATGTTCTGGATTGCATTTTATTCTGCCTTGTTCTTCCCTTCTGAGTTGTTTTCCCAAAGAGGATCTTCATTTTATGATTATGGCACGTGCTGTCATTTCATTGACCACTGAACAATTACGGATTTGAAATATGAGATTATCTCTCAGTTCAAGAACAGTGATATATGCTTGGCTATCACCTCTTGTTATAATTTGTAGCTTAACATAACTTTTTCCCATATTATAACCCCTATATGTAGATGGCCTAGTCTTTTACCTTGTCAATTTATAATGTATTCCTTAATCAGTTAAAAGTTCAGCATTGGGTCTGATCTAGGAATGTCGACGAGCCGATTCGAAACTTGAAGCTCGGGCACAGCTCGAGTAAAAATGGTTCGGACTTTTTTGGTTTGAGCCGAGCTTTTGCTTAGCCAAAAAATTTAGGCTTGACCCAAGCTTTCGTTTCAGCCTGGCCCGGCTGGCTCTATTTTTTTAAGATAGCTGCCTTGCAGGTTAAGGCAGCTGATGCAGCAGCCTTTGTTAAGGCAACTACTGCTGCCAATAATTTTTGTTATTAATTTTTTAATATAAAGTTTTGCATTTTTTATTTTATTTTATCTTTTTAGTCTCGGCTCATTACGCTTCGAAAATGGCCCATGACATGGGTCAGCCGGTGTGGCTCACGCTCAAGCCTAAGCCCCAAAATGGGGTACAGCTCGAGCCTCGAACTGAGCCACGAGCCGGTGAGCCAAATTGACACCCCTAGTCTCATCAAATGTCCATAACTGAAGATGGTTTCCAATTACATTTTTTGTGTCCAATTATATCTCTCTATGTTGCATTTTTCTCGGTTGGAAAAAAGTATTTTGTGATCCAATCACAAAAGAATTTAGTAAATTCTAATTATTTTAGGCTTCAAAT
This sequence comes from Olea europaea var. sylvestris, assembly GCF_002742605.1. Classification (NCBI taxonomy): domain Eukaryota; kingdom Viridiplantae; phylum Streptophyta; class Magnoliopsida; order Lamiales; family Oleaceae; genus Olea; species Olea europaea. Next base: position 161,518 of record NW_019263203.1, read on the forward strand.
TTATCTTAGTATCCAAAATGTCTAATGTGACATTCAAAAGTCACACTCCTGAAAAATCAAAGGTACTGACCACGTTGTATTCTCACTTATAAATGCCTTACAAGCACAGTTTATGAACCAAGGTTCATTACCTACTTGCTATTAAGATTTTACTTGTCAATCAAGTGAAATTTAATTAATTTAGCCATCCCAGTGATAAATTAAAGTTTACATAGTCTTGTTTAGTGCACGCCAAATGCACTACCATCTGTAGAAGTAGCTACTTCTGTTATCAAAATAAACCACACAACTAATTACGATGTAGACGATAATATAACCTTGCAAAAACTAAGGCTCATTTTTATCCACCTGTTATGGACAAATATTTAGGTATGATATAAATTATATCTTTTGCCCACAAACCATTTATGTGCATAGTTCAATTCTATATTTGCTGGAATAAATGCTAGATAGTAGTATTGTGACCAAACTGATGAATCGTGTTTATCAACATGACTAGAAAATGTGTCAACACACAAAAATAGTGCCCTTAAAGCACATGAAGCATGTTCCCCTCATCTATGATCATATTTAAAGATATATGGGTCTTGCATATTCTAAGAATTATATGAAAACTTGTTTCTTGTTTTCTCGTACCAATCAATATGCACGGTTCTTTTCTCCTACAAGCTTTGGTTCTACTTTAAAAATTCATGTTTGTTTCCAAGTCTACATTTAACGTGTGTGTGATTACTTCAACAGGCTGCTGCACTTTCAATGGATGAATCAATTTTAGATGCTGATCAAGTAGAAAATCTTATAAAGTTCTGTCCTACTAAAGAAGAGATGGAACTTCTCAAGGCGAGTCTTCATTTTCTCAATCATTATGCAACCTATGATTTTCACTATTTAATCCACACACACTATTTTCTTTTCGAAGAAAAGGATTTCTTTTTATTGATTTCTGTTTTGTGACTGTTTAGGGCTACACAGGCGACAAGGACAATCTAGGGAAGTGTGAGCAGGTATGTGGACTGCATCATCAATTAGTTTTATTGGTGATATTTTTTCTCTTAAAGGATGCATTCAACATTTATATAAGCCAGTAGGAATAAGCGATTTTTATCTGAGTACCGGTGGCAGTGATTTAATTTTCTCTAACACCAAAGAATTGTGTTCAGTCAATGTTATAGAGTCGACCATAAATATAGGTTTTGGTATCAAGCTCCATCTTCCTGCTCCTAAAGGACACTGTTGTCATTAGGAATAATAAAGGTCTTCCTTCTCCTGAAATTTTAGTTCAATGCTGGGAAAGCTGATTAGACAGAGTCTGGGCCGTTTCTAGTTGAGTTTATGAATATGAACATGACATACATGTTGGTCTACCGAAATGCGAGTACATTAGCTGCCAGCTTGTGAATGGTGTTAAATTTAGGTGATTGCTTGCTAATATATTAGAAGACACTATCTTTTTCTTTTTGATGAGTGCAACTTTCATTGCTTTAGAGTTTAGATTCAAGATGTGCAAGTGCGTAAAGGCTTGAAGGTTTGGACATCTTGAATTATTTCACTTAGTTTTAGTCTTAAATGTATTTGTTAGTTGAATATAGATGCCTCTTGCTGTTCATATTTAGCGTATCTTGCATCAAACGGGTTTGAATGGTGTGTGACGAAGTACATAATACCTATAAAATTAACACATGCAAGATATTAATATGTGGCTTTGGGAAGTTTCATCGAAAATTAGCAGATATTGACATTTCATTTAGTGGTTTCTGATGCTATGTGATCCCTTCGAAGACAATTGTGAGGACATATGTATGTGTACGTGTGCGTGTGTGTGTCTACGTTTACACACAGTCATGCACTTTATGATGGTTAAAGGGACGTAAATAGTTGAGCTGAAATCATCACCATATTTTGAATTGGTAATAAGCTTAATTCTCATGTGAAAGTTGAAATGCACTTGATAGAGATTATGAGCGAATTAAAAATTGTTTAAGCTGTTTACAGGTTTCACTGAAGTAAAATGATGGGTTTTTAATTCTTAATAGCATCGATTTTATATTATTTCCTCTCATATTGAGCTATCTTTCAACCATTCTTCTCATTAATACTTAACGAGTTGTAATGTTCATATAAGAATTCTTATATCTATTTCTATGTTTCAGTTCTTTTTGGAGCTGATGAAGGTGCCACGGGTGGAGTCAAAATTAAGGGTTTTCTTATTCAAGATTCAATTCAATTCTCAGGTCTGCTATAAGGGCGAGAATTTTTTTGAACATGAATTTGATTCCTCATGCCTCTAAATCTAGCTTCCATCTTAGGTTTCGGATTTTAAGAAAAGCTTGAACACTCTGAATTCTGCTTGTGAAGAGGTACATACAAATTCTAGTGAATTTTTATTTATTGAAACTTTTAATCTTGATATAACCTATTTTGTAACTTACGAATTAGGTTCGGAAATCCCTCAAACTGAAAGAAATAATGAAGAAAATTTTACTTCTTGGGAACACATTAAATCAGGGAACTGCCAGGGGTAAGTACATTAATGTTCAGAAGCTTTCTTTAAGTTGAATTTTCAGACACTGAAAAAAACTGTGGTTAGTCTCTGGATTCAGTGCTTTCTTTCTTTCTTTCTTCCTATCTAGTTATTTATTTAGTTTTTCACTCTCCTTGAAACTATCTTTTGCATCAGATATCAGGAACACTAGATTAATCAAGAGTGTGTTGAAATTGTACAATGAAGAGTCTGTATGCAGGAGGGCAAGTTTTGAAATATATGCATAAGCTGTTTTCACTTCAAATATGTACTAGGTTGGGTTGTTGCATATTGTGTTTACTTTTAAAGAGTTGCGGAAATAAGCTAAAATGAGTTACCGCTGCATGATCAGAGTTGATTATTCTTTCAATTTACTTCCATGCAGAAAAGAAGTGATTTTTCATGCCATGAAATAGATGCGCTTGTTAGTGATTATTGTTAATATGTCTCTAAAAAATTTGTTTGCGAGAAGTTGTGGTGCGAAAACGGAATTGAAATTCTTGAAATAAGAATAGAGTTGAAAGACTCGAAAATAAATATGTAGAGAATGATTTGATTATAATGAATTGGTTAATTGTAAAGTATACAAAGCCTAGGCAAAATAATTCCCTAATCCTACCAATATAAGGAAACTATACTAAAAATTCTAAAAGGAAAGAAAATTGAAATCCTAGAAGGTATGAAAACTAAAATCCCAAAAGAAAGCAAAATCCTAATCTAAGAGATCTAATCAATAAAGAAAAAGAAATACTATTCTAAACAACAAGAAAGACGAAGAAAAAGAGATAAACCCTATTACAACAAGAAATCCTTTTTGGAATGGGATTGTCCTACATCAAGTTGGATATCTTACTTGTGTAGTGGTTGGTATCATTTGATCAAGTTGCGCTACACTATGGGTTTGAATGACAAGTTCCTCTCAGAAAGCTAATTATAGTCTGCTGTATTTGGACTTTGGAATATCCTGATAACCTCCTTGTGGTTTGTGGTTATAAACCCTAGACATTATGTCCAGATTTGGATTATAGATATTAGTTTACAATAAGGGGGTGGGGGGTTGGTGTAAATTTCAGATCATCAAACCATTGGGGGTTATTCAACTAGAATTATTTGCAGGTCCAAGGCATTTTATTGCAGAAAGATAGTGAGAAATTCGCTTTGAATCTGTATTATCAATGGTATTTCGCACTTACTTTTAACATGGAATGGGTCGATCACTTTGATATCTTATGGAACAAAAGGATCTCACACCCCAACCCCAATCTGCAAGAGGGGAGAGAGAAGAATATCTGAGTATTGTAGTAAAATCCCGTTGCTCATAAAAAATTATCTAAGCCTTTTTTCGGCAAAATTTATAAATTATTTTTATATGGTCAAACTTCATTGTCAATAACACATTCCAATGACCCACAAGTACTATCCACTTATTTATAGTTCATTTCTATCTATTTATAAATGAACCGATTATAAACTCTTCCCCGATGAAGGCTAGAATTTTAATTTGCATGACCCAGAAACTTCTTTACAAGTATTATAAGAATATTGTTAATATGCATCTATATTTAGAAGAATTATGGCAAAAATGTTGTAAGGTTATGCTCTTTTGTACTTTATCAATAAAAGTTACTGTCTAAATTTATATCGAGAATTTACAATAATTTTAGGACAATGCTGAAGCTATTTGCTAAAAGGACAAAATAAAAAATGTTTTACGCTCTCAGTAAAGCTGCTTACATGTCAACATATATTCTTTTATGATAATTCTTACGTTATGATGTTTTTTTGTCATTCTGTTTCTTGAACTTACAGTTGAGGCAGTCAGGTTCTCCCTGGTCAAGTTATAAAAAATCCTATTTTGGCATCTTTTTATTTCTTTTTAGAAGAATTTAATGGGTTTTGCATTTGGAACTGACATTGGAAATGGATTCTAATTCTCAAGTTTTGAGTAAAGCGTTTTATTGAATGGGAATTGACTAATGATGTCTTCAATTAAGGGGGTTAAGGAAGTAACACGAAATAGTTAATGAGAATTGCTCCTCGATTGGAAATTGAAATTGTGTGAAATAATTTTTTGATGGAACTACAATCTTGATGATATATATATTGTCCTTTTCTGAGTTTCTAACTATCATGAGTGAAATCCCATGAAATCCTTTGACATTCAAAATTAAGATAAATCTCGTTGTTCCAATATTCTACACAAGCTGTTTTTTACCACATATACCTCAATACCATAGTTAGGTTCTTTTCTAATTTCTAGTCCATTTACTATTTTATAAGAAAAAATTAATCCTATTATTTGTTCCCTAGCACTTCATCTTTATCTCGTCTGACATCATCACTTCAAAGGTTTACATGGTAAATTTATCTAAACCAACTGAAATTATGATTTTTTGGTTCTGTTGGTGAATCTTATGACAGGACTATTTCTTGATAAGTGCACCATGGAAATATTTAATTTTCAAGTGTGAAAGAGGGAAATGCCTATGTTGCTTGAATCAATATTCTTATCATCGGTAGTTTGAGAAGGAATGAACACGAATTTTGAGTCTCATACAAGTAATTTGTCACGATGTGTGTATATGTGAAGTTTTTTTTTTTTTTTTTGGGGTTATACAGGGAAGGATGTGGAACCACTTGATTTAAAAGCTTATATATGTGTGTGTGTGTGTGTAGACACTCATCAATTAACATGCCCCATCACATGTAGGCTGGTTCAATTTTCCCATTGAAGTTGGACATGCACAATTTCATTAAATGAGTGATGATGAGACTTTAACCCTAATCTTTCACTTGACTTTGATACCGTGTTGAATCACTTGATTTGTAAGTTAAAGCTATTTTGAAGGGTGGGGGAGGAGTGGCGTAACATGAATATCATTTAAATCTTTAATGAATATTTAAGAGGTGAATATTTACTTCCTTTTGGCATTTGTTTTGCATTCTCTACAATTCTGGTAGGTTGAGTGAAGGTGCACCGATTTCAAATAACTATATAGTGCACCTCCTAACCTTTGTCATGATCATAAGAGCTCAATATTCCTCTCAGATACATGCACATAAATGAAGATGCATGTTTACTAATGAGTATCTTTTATTCCTTTAGCAGCTAAATAAAGCATTAGTTGTCTGAAAATAAGAAAGGTGATGGACATGCATGACTAAGACATTCCTTCATTATCATACATATATGCATTTCTTCTTCCAAGTGCAAAGTTATCTCCTATATGTGTTTTCCTTGCCTTTTCTGTAGGTGGCCTGAAGCATCCTAATAACTAAGTCGGAATGGCTTGGGCATGCCTGCTATCTAGTTATGGCACATAATGTGTACCTTGTTTTTATGGACTGATGGTCTAAAAATTTTGTGCTTTATGTGAACCTAATGACTAAATAAAATTAAATATGGTCTTTGTTTTGTAATTCTGAGGGTATCACTGGTTTTTTTATTTTATTTTATTTTTTTTTTAAGGTGCTTGCCTCTAAGTCATCGGCTCTTTTGGACTTCCATAAAGATCTTGTTAGCCTGGAAGCTGCTTCAAAGGTTTGTACTTTATATTCTTGTGAATGATGCGTTTGCTCACAATAGCTAGAATTGGATAGTAATGGCTTGTTCTGCAGATACAATTGAAATCATTAGCAGAAGAAATGCAAGCCATTATGAAAGGATTGGAGAAAGTAAAGCAGGAATTGGCTGGTTCCGAGAATGATGGCCCTGTATCTGAAACTTTTCGCAAGGTATTATTGATGTCCATTCTGTGTCTCTACTTCATTAATTCTACTGATATATATGAGGTATATCATCTTTATTTTATGCGACAAAGTTCTCTGTCTCTACTTCGTTAATTCTACTGATGTATTTTTTTTTATGCCACAATGTAATTTCTTGACCAAACTAGGAGTGGATCAATTTTTTGAATAATACTGTTTAGTACCTGTCTATGCGCAGTGGGTTCATTGCCATAGTGTAAAATGAATAAAAATGCATTCCAACTTCGTTGGATAATGTGGCAGCGACCCTCTGACTCAAACTGGTGCTTAATAGCATTACTCCAAATTTTTACACGTTTGTGTTCTGTTTATTCATGTTGAACAAATTTTTCAAGTGATTATTTTGAACATTACTTTTCCCATCCCTTTTTCTCATCCAATCACAATATTTTTAGGGCATTTTATTTGTATTGTAACACCTTCCACTTTTCCTCTCATTCACAGACATTAAAGGAGTTCGTTGGGGCTGCTGAGACTGAGGTTGCATCAGTAACAAACTTATATTCTGTTGCGGTAAATTTCAACTCACCGACTTCAGTACATCATATGGAACCCTAAGTTATTTCCCATGAAAACATTTTTTTATTTCATTGTTGCAATTGGGCAGGGAAGAAATGCGGATGCATTGGCACTATATTTTGGTGAGGATCCTGCCCGCTGCCCATTTGAGCAAGGTAATTTTAAAATTCGTTTTTCCTTTCCTGTGAGATGTTGACTATTCAGATTTCCGTTTTTAATATCTACAATTTTTGCAGTTGTTGCCACCCTCTTGAATTTCGTGAGGATGTTTTGCAAAGCTCATGAAGAGAACTCCAAACAGGCTGAACTAGAAAAGAAGAAAGCTCAAAAGGAAGCCGAAATGGAGATTGCGAAGGGAATTAATTTAACAAAGAAGGGTGTGAAATGAACAATTTCAATATTTCACAGGAAGAAGTTGTTTAACATGGTCACTATTGACGGACTATGGTCCTCCAGATTTGACGTGAATTGTTCAGTTTTTATGGGAATATAAGAAAGGAAACTGAAAGCACTAGCTTTCGAGATTTTCGCAAAACCCGAAGTTTGGTGAAGGGTACGCTGAGAAATGGATATGGTGCTTTTCGGCCAGGTGGACAATGCAGATTATTGATCTTTGTCATCAGCTGACCGTATCCTAATAACTAAGTCGGAATGGCTTGGGCATGCCTGCTATCTAGTTATGGCACATAATGTGTACCTTGTTTTTATGGACTGATGGTCTAAAAATTTTGTGCTTTATGTGAACCTAATGACTAAATAAAATTAAATATGGTCATTGTTTTGTAATTCTGAGGGTATCACTGGTTTTTTTTTATTTTTTTATTTTTTTTTTAAGGTGCTTGCCTCTAAGTCATCGGCTCTTTTGGACTTCCATAAAGATCTTGTTAGCCTGGAAGCTGCTTCAAAGGTTTGTACTTTATATTCTTGTGAATGATGCGTTTGCTCACAATAGCTAGAATTGGATAGTAATGGCTTGTTCTGCAGATACAATTGAAATCATTAGCAGAAGAAATGCAAGCCATTATGAAAGGATTGGAGAAAGTAAAGCAGGAATTGGCTGGTTCCGAGAATGATGGCCCTGTATCTGAAACTTTTCGCAAGGTATTATTGATGTCCATTCTGTGTCTCTACTTCATTAATTCTACTGATATATATGAGGTATATCATCTTTATTTTATGCGACAAAGTTCTCTGTCTCTACTTCGTTAATTCTACTGATGTATTTTTTTTTATGCCACAATGTAATTTCTTGACCAAACTAGGAGTGGATCAATTTTTTGAATAATACTGTTTAGCACCTGTCTATGCGCAGTGGGTTCATTGCCATAGTGTAAAATGAATAAAAATGCATTCCAACTTCGTTGGATAATGTGGCAGCGACCCTCTGACTCAAACTGGTGCTTAATAGCATTACTCCAAATTTTTACACGTTTGTGTTCTGTTTATTCATGTTGAACAAATTTTTCAAGTGATTATTTTGAACATTACTTTTCCCATCCCTTTTTCTCATCCAATCACAATATTTTTAGGGCATTTTATTTGTATTGTAACACCTTCCACTTTTCCTCTCATTCACAGACATTAAAGGAGTTCGTTGGGGCTGCTGAGACTGAGGTTGCATCAGTAACAAACTTATATTCTGTTGCGGTAAATTTCAACTCACCGACTTCAGTACATCATATGGAACCCTAAGTTATTTCCCATGAAAACATTTTTTTATTTCATTGTTGCAATTGGGCAGGGAAGAAATGCGGATGCATTGGCACTATATTTTGGTGAGGATCCTGCCCGCTGCCCATTTGAGCAAGGTAATTTTAAAATTCGTTTTTCCTTTCCTGTGAGATGTTGACTATTCAGATTTCCGTTTTTAATATCTACAATTTTTGCAGTTGTTGCTACCCTCTTGAATTTCGTGAGGATGTTTTGCAAAGCTCATGAAGAGAACTCCAAACAGGCTGAACTAGAAAAGAAGAAAGCTCAAAAGGAAGCCGAAATGGAGATTGCGAAGGGAATTAATTTAACAAAGAAGGGTGTGAAATGAACAATTTCAATATTTCACAGGAAGAAGTTGTTTAACATGGTCACTATTGACGGACTATGGTCCTCCAGATTTGACGTGAATTGTTCAGTTTTTATGGGAATATAAGAAAGGAAACTGAAAGCACTAGCTTTCGAGATTTTCGCAAAACCCGAAGTTTGGTGAAGGGTACGCTGAGAAATGGATATGGTGCTTTTCGGCCAGGTGGACAATGCAGATTACTGATCTTTGTCATCAGCTGACCGTGGGGGTTTTCACAATCTCAAGACTGATACTTGGCCATGTGGAAGCCGAAGAAGAGTAACGTATGAATTCAGAAGGATTTGTGCATTCATTGGATGAAGCCAACGTTTTCCAAGAGGGTGCCCGTTGTAACTGTAAAGTGAATTACCATACTGTATTATGAAGCCTGTACAGAGATGTAACACTGTATCCAGATTAAAGGTTATTCTTTTTGTTGTAACATATAAACTGATTCCCCTTAGGAGCCAACCATTGAGAGAGGTCAGGATTAGAGATGATATAGAAATAGAAGATTAGCTCTGTCAGTGAAATAGTTTTGTCATCAAAATATAGGGTTCTAGGTTTAGAAATTCTTGTTTGTTCTTTAGATTCTATTTTTAGAAAGTATTTGAATATTTTCATTTATTAAGGGGAAAATAATTGTCTCTCTTGAATATTTTGTTGTGTGTACCTATCTCGTTCCTAGAAATTGATGTGCATTACAATAATCTTGTTGGATATATTATTTTGATTTTCTTGTATACCACCTTGATCAGTTGTCTAACAGCTTGTAAAGTGATTATTTAAATATTGTCTTCGACATTTAATTCTAAAATTTATCTTTCTATGCCTGCAAATGTCATTATACTAACAATCATGGGAAACTTGGGCACACCAATTGCCAGACAATACATTTGCTTGTAAGTTGGACAAACGTCTGAATCTATTGTCTCTCTAGCTTCTGAAGTACTTCAGTGGTTTTTGAAGAACCAACCTATCTCTATTTTATTATTTTGAATTTATGTCAATGAAATCAAAGGGAGAAAATCCTGTAACTAATTCAGCTCAAAAAAAGAAAGAAACTTTCATGGAACCTCTTTTAAAGTATTTAAACTTGCATCTTCAATTGGTATTTGAACAGAGTTCCAATCCTCTTGACCACTCTTGAAAGTTCTGCAACTCTTGAAGAATATGCATCCAACAATAGTATCGATTACAAGAAGAATGCCATATAAGTATCCAATAAACAGCCCCTCGAGAGCCATGGATGAATTGGGAGAGGCTGCTCGACGATATGCCTTCACAATTCTGTATTGAAACAAAGCCTCAATAGTAGCCAAGGCTATATTGATTACCACGGCTAATGACATCGCTGTTGAAGATCGACCCTGGATCAGTACACAAGCCTTGAGAATCGCAAGATAGCCCCCACGATTCTCCATTCCTGACAACACCAATGCCATGTTGCATATAATGTAGGCATTGGCAAGAATGATCGAATAGACAACAGCTCCCACCGATGAAACGAATAGCAAGGCTTCCGGAGCAGATATTCCTAGAACATCGAAACAGTTGATAGCGAAAAGAAGAAGAGAGAAGCAAGTAGCATTTACTGAAAGGATGACTAATGAGCTGCAAATTTGAGTTTGGAAAAGCGACTTGTATTGTGTAATCCAAGATGAAAATGGAGTTTCTCCTGCAGGTTTACGATTGCTCAACGATTTGATTATGTACGCCTTAGCAAGTAGGAGAAAGGAAAGGGAGAACGGAAGAACAAGAAAATATGTAACAATAGTTTGAGAGAGCTTAAGATTGAGAATTGCGAACAATTCTGATGAGGGAGGAAAACCAGCAGCTAGAAAAAGGGATCTAAAACGACGTTGAATGAGTGCAAGAACGACAGATGAGGGGAGGAAAGCTTGTGATAGGAGAGTCGAGGCAGCGAATGGGAATGCAAGAAGTGCTGCAGTTGAGGTGAAGTACTGATATTTCTGCAGAAAAGTAAAGATTGATCTTCTAATAATTCTGCCTGCTGTTTCCCTAATTGGAATGGATGACGAGTACTCGTCCATCGCGATATCAATGTTGGGACGACGGAATTCGTATAGATGGTTCGGAAATGGCATGTATATGAAGTAAGTAGGTGTGTTGGTTGGATTAAGGAAAGTGACAGCACCAGCAGAGTTATAGTTGTATCTGCTTTGTTTTCACCAACAAGTTTTGTTTTGGACAATTCCTTGGTGATTGTAAGAAATCAGCAGCTTTTATATGATGTAAAAGGTACCCTCGAAAGGAAAAAGGCGAGAGGCCTGACCTTGAAAACAAAGCAAATGAAATATGACTTTTGGTTCAATCACGCCTCTTATTTTATTAGCCAAACCTCCATTAATAGAAACTGTTTATTTATTTATTTTTATTGCCTTTTATTCCCTAATTTGAATCTCAATTGAGAATGTTCAGCTGTGTGCACATAGAAAAATAGATAAGTGAAGATAACATTGATGGCGAATAAATTAAGCAAATATTAACTTGCATTTGTAAGACATGAGATACTCGTGTTGACAATCTCTTTAGCATGTGTTCAAAATCACGAATGTAAAAAATCTTTGAATATTTTAATAGTTATTATCAATGACGGAAAAGGATATATGAATCAAATTAATTAAAATGAATTCAGAATTGCTTTCTAAATTCACATCCACGACCATGACTGATAGTTCGTCTATCTCTTGCTGGTTACTTTCAGACTTTCAATTTGTTGAAAATAAGTTTGTTTACACAGTTATATATATGTGTGTGTATTTTTTTTTTTAAATTTCAAGAATCAATATTTGAATATCTCAATTACACTTGCTTAACACCAACAAATTTAAACAATAAAATAGGACCCTTACTGTTCAAACGGATCATGGCGTCTTCTGACTTGAATAGGTTGAGAATATGACAGAATAAGTAAAAAAAAATACGATAGACGAATAAATTTTTTTATGTCCTTCTCAAAGACTTTTTGGATGGAATCCACCACCAGAAAAAAGGTGTGCTGGTTAATAAAAAGTTGATGAGAGTGTAATAAAAAGTTGATGAGAGTGTGACAAAATGGTTCGATAAATAATTGAGATGATAAAAAAATTGTGACGACAACTTATCCAATCGAAGTATACATTTTATTTTCATTTTTGTGTAAATAAATAGGCACTGTAAAAATTATATATATATATATATATATTCTAGTGGTTCATTACCATGTATTGAAGGGTGTTCATAATGGATACCCGACGCCCCCCTATTGAAGGGGTGCCTGTGGTATCCCTTTAAATACCAATAGAATAATCCATATATATATATATTGTTTTTATTTTTTTCATCCTCTACTATGCACCTTTATTTCGACCAATTTTTTGATTATTTTGTTGAGTTGGTCAAGTTAGAAGGATTTATACTCAATCAATTTAACATTTGACAGACTGACACAATCTAAGTGATAGACACCTCAAATCTTTTCTAGTACTCATTCATTCTTTTCTACATCAAATTAACTAATATGGTAATAAATTTACACAATCGCAATTTTTCAAAATTGGAGATTAAACATATAGATTATTGAACATTATAATAATCAAATTAACAAATTTTCAATAGAGACAATTATTAAGTATTGTTGGTGGTCATTGCAATGGTGGCGGTCGTTGCAGTGGGAAGATTACTTTTGTGATGCTTGATTACACAAAGGGTCAAAATTACATGCAACTTTGAAAAGTTTAGTGGTCATATTTTTTTCCTGTTCTAAGTTGACTATTAAAATTTGAATAATATTTTCTTATATGTACACAATGCACCTTAGCGTATACCAACGCGTCGCCTGAATTGAGAATTTGTTAATTGGACATTTTGTATGACTTTATTATAACTTGTCCATTTTTTTATTTTTTTAATTGAATAAACAACTGGGATATCTTTAATTATGTTTATAAGAATCTAGACTAAGATTATGAACCAAATTTAGACGTCTACTCAAGAATTAGTACATTTTATATACATAGAGTGATTATCCTATTAAGCTAATGAGATATATCTAACCCACTTATACCATTAGAATTAATTAAATATGGTAAAGTAACAAGTTTAGGTTTCACTAGTGATTATTAGGTTGAATCATGAATGAACCAATTTCAATGCATATGGGCCTTGCTGACCTGGACCACAAGCCCATTTAGTGAGTGTATTTTCAATATTGGGCTTCTTTTTGTATTCTTTTTTTCCCCCTAGAAAACAATCAAACTTTTGTATTCTTTTTTCTTTATTCCTTTTTATTTTCTCCCCCCCCCCCCCACCAACAAAGAAAACAATCAAACCTTTTGAAATGGGAAATTCACTCAATTAGCAATGGAAAAAGCTATTTGTACATTTTAGCTTGACACTACTGTTGACAGAACGAAGTGGTTTTTCTTACGTGGCTTTTCTCGTTTTTAAAAAAGATGGTGAAAACGAGAGAGAGGGAAAAGGGACAAGATTCATTCATTTTAGGCGCCACTTTCAGCCTGTTTTCCCCCAAGTTTTCCATGACTTGTTGACAACAATCATAGGCGCCATTTTCAGCCCCTTTTCCCCCAAGTTTTCCATGACTTCTTGACAACAATCGACCGACCCATTATCTCCAGAATTTTCACCGCTCGACCGTCATATACTAAGACAAAAAGGGGACAGAATTTCCACCGCTCAACCGGCAAAAGATTTCATGAAAATTGGCCGATTTTTCCCCAAACTAGTACATTGTTTCTGGACAGCGTAATTCTCCCCATTTTCCACCGCAACACCGTCGTATACTCTCAGACACTGGACTTGCACCGGCCCCTTTCGTTGTCGGCAACTTTGGACGTTGCTCATTATCTGGGGGGAAATGGTGATAGAAAATGGTAAGTTCATTTTGCTCATTATCTGGACGATTTTGCAGTTTATGATGATGATTGAAATGTAATGTGTCGATCAATTTAGCTGAAGTGTTAGGCAAAATTGTTATCTGTATGGTATGTGTAGACTAGTGTTTAAGTTCAGTGACCATTTCAGTGCAGTGACCATTTAAGTTTGGTGATCAAATAATCTAAATTTTGTGCTTATTATAGCTGAAATGTTAGGGAAACCGATGTTTTTTCTAGTATGTGCATACCACTACGATTTCAATGACCACTTAATTTAATGTTCTGAGTGAATTGTAAATGTTGGTTCAAAGTCGAAATTTGGTTTTCTGCTTTTGATGTGTACTTCGTATCTTGTCGTAGGGGATGAAAGTTCACAAGCGATAGACGACATTACTTTGGTAGAATCGGATAAAGAGAATGTTATGGAGGAACCGAACTTATTGGGTGGTGATGAAATCGTTGGCGGGGATGGTGCAATTGTTCCTGAAGTGGGTATGAAATTCAAACATGAAAAGGAATTGTTCAATTTTTACAAAAAATATGCATACAAGGTAGGTTTTCCAGTGAGAACAAGAAATTCGAATAAGGATGACGATGGGGTTGTGCGATATATTACTTTGACGTATAGTCGCGAGGGGAAAAGAAGCAATACTACAGTTGGTTCATTGAGGCCACAAGCAACTATCCTGATAGGTTGTAAAGCTAGGTTAACCGCATCTGCAGATAGTCATGGAGTTTGGAAAATTAACACAGTGAACCTCAAGCATAATCATAGAACAAGCCCCACAAAGTCTAGAATGTATTGCTGCAATCGAGAATTGAGTGCACAAGTCAAACGGCGCCTTGAAGTAAATGACATTGTAGAAATTCCATTGCACAAAAGCTATAACTCTGTGGTGGTAGAAGCAGGTGGATACAAGAAAGTGAGTTTCGTGGAAAAGGATTGCCGAAACTATGTAGAACAAGTTCAGCGATTAAGGCTTGGAAAAGGCGACGCCATAGTAATACAATAGTATTTTTCAAAAATGCAAGCAAGTTGCTCAGGGTTTTACTTCAGTATTGATTTGGACGATAAGTCAAGACTAAGAAATGTGTTTTGGGCAGACGGAGTAGGCAAGCATATAAAGAGTTTGGCGATGTTGTGACCTTCGATACCACCTATTTGACTAATAAATATGATATGCCTTTTACGCCTTTCGTTGGAGTGAACCATCACGGACAATCAACTCTACTTGGGTGTGGTTTGTTGTCCGGTGAGGATATAAATACATTTGTGTGGCTGTTTAGAACATGGCTGCAGTGCATGCACGGTCAGGCGTCGCATAGGATAATTACGGATCAGGACAAGGCCATGCAAAGTACAATTGAGATCGTTTTCCCGGATACAAATCACAGATGGCGTCTGTGGCATATATTGAAGAAGTTGCCAAAAAAGTTTGGTTATCACGTTCACAAGGGTTCTATATTTCATACTATACATGGACTGGTTTATGATTCCCAATTTGTTGAGCAATTTGATGATGGTTGGAAAGCGATGATTGAGAAGTTCGAATTACATGATAACGATTGGTTATCGGGTCTGTATGATAACAGATGTCGTTGGGTTCCTTGCTATCTGAAGGCCACGTTCTGGGCGGGGATGTCAACAACCCAAAAAAGTGAGGGTATAAATGCGTTCTTTGATGGGTTTGTGCATGTAAAGACATCGCTAAAGTAATTTGTTGAACAGTATGAAAGAGCATTGCAAAATAAAGTGGAGAAGTAGTTACAGGCAAATTTTAAGTCGTACTCGCAAATGGTTCCATGTGCGACAAGATATGAAATGGAGAAGCAATTTCAGGCAATATACACAATTTCAAAATTTAGGAAAGTTCAGGAGTTTATTGGGAAGGTTTATTGCGATGTCATATCTGTTTCTGATGGGTGTTTTGGGACGACATACGAGGTACGTGAGGATGCCATACACGATGAACAGTCAAGGAAAAAAACATTACTCGTCTCTTTCCGGTAAGAAACATATGATATTACTTGCAGTTGCCACCTATTTGAGTTCCGGGGTATACTATGTAGGCATGCTATTGCAGTGTTGGTCCGAAATGATGTGAAATCACTGCCTGACAAATATATCTTACGAAGGTGGCGGAGAGATGTGCAAAGGGCCCACACTAGGGTTGCGGTGAATTACGATGGACTCGGTAGTACTCCTGGATAGTTTATGTAAGAGAAATTGTGTCAGTCTTTTGCGAGGTGGGCAAACCTGTCTGCTGATGATGTCGTCTGAGCTACATCTCTACTGGAGTGGATTGAACAGCAGTGTAATCAGATAATGACTTTGAAATCAAGTTGTGGGAGCAATGTCATTCCCTCGCACATAACCCAGACAGATCATCAGTGTGGAGCATCACACGATAGTAGTAACACCATTTTGAAGGATCCAAAATCTGTGAAGAGAGGGCGCGCCTAGGAAACTTCGAAAAAAGAGCCCATTGGAAACTACGGCAAAGGTGTGTTCAGAAGTTTTGTTACAAATAATGTTAAATTTCGAGCACCTATTTATTAACTTACGACATCATGTAGGGAAGTTCATCTACAAACAAAGGAAGAAGATCGAAGTCACGTACAAGTAAAATGGGGAATGGTGCAAGTATCATTCAACCGCCTCAACAAGCACCATATAATCCGCACATGCCATTCTCATTTTCGCAACTATTAATGGCAAGCATATTCATATGATTAACTTCTCTCAATACATATGTAGTCTAATGAAGGTTGATTTCTCATACAGGGTGACAACCAAAGCATTCCATCTAAACAGTAATTACAGTCCTCCAACTTTGTCTCCGGAACTGCCGATCAAAGCATGCTCAGTGCTGAAGGTACTTCATGCTTTAAAGCATGTTTTCCCCATGAATTGAATCTTCCGTGTTTGACTAATAATGTTAGTACATCGTAGGATTTTGAGCCACGGCCTATGGCTTTCCTTATGGATGCGATCGAGAAGGCAGAAATCCTTGAAATCGAGCCACGGCCTACAGTTAGCGCATTGCAATTTCTGGACTCGGTTGCCTAAACTTTGTTTGACGTGGCATGCAAATCAATGTTGATTGTCTAGCAAAAATGTCATTCTTGGAAGCTTTTCAAGTTCTTTTTAGACAATGATATGTACCGATTCTGTTTCCTGTTTTATTATGGTCTAGTTAATGCGGACCTAAGATGGGTTCGTCTGGAGTTGAAGTTGTTTGTTTATGGTGAATGCAATGTAAAGGGACATATGGTTAATGGAAAAGCTATGATCTTTTGGTGTCGCTGTCTTAATCCTCAGTTATTCTAAGAGAGAATGGTTATTTTGTCGTCTTTTTGGGCCATGGTGGCTGTTATAATCTGATTATGGTGTGTAGAGATCATTGAAGGTAGATTTTCAAGGATCATTCCTGGAAGCATTTGAAGATTTTCATTTTTTAGCCAATGATATATGATGATCAGATTTTTTGTTTGTCACAATCTACTTATTACGAGGTATATTGAAACACGGTGATTATCTATGTAAAAAGTGAATATATAAATGCTTTTGTGGTCCATTCAGCTTGACAGAGAGGGAGGATCATTTCTGAACCTTGTTGTAACCATGTTCGTGGGAGAGATCAGTGTAGTTCTCTTCTATTGTGCCCAGCAGTTGTGCAGTTTGAGTACGACATTTAGAGATTATTCAAGGCAGAGTGTTGAGCAAGAATGTCATTACTGAAAGTTTTTACTCTTCCTTTTAAGATAATATCAATGCTAATGAATCTCCGATCATGGTCTAGGTATCGTTGCATGTGTTCTCCCGTAGACCACCATGAGAGAAAATGTGGGCTGCTTCACAATCATTAATGCAACTTGCAGCATTTATGGGAGAGGGTGGTGCTTTTTTCTCCTTTTCAGACCTAATCAAGAAGTTCTGTGATTGAAATCGCGTGTAGAGATAATTGAAAGCTGATTTCAGGGCAATATATCATTTTTGAAAGCTTTTGTAGTTCATTATGACCATTTAATTATTATGATTTCCTGCCTTTTTATGGTTTAGTTACCATACAAGTTAAAATTTACCCTGTCACTGTTGGACATGGCCTTTAAAAAGGAAAACACTGGTTGTAGTTACCCTGATATGCTTCTACAGTAGCATAAATTCATTGAAGATGCTTGTGGCATGTTTGGTAATGTATACTCGATGTCACTCGACAGATTCCACTGGATTAATGCAATAAAGGATGATGTGAAGGTGAAGCAAGGTCATGGTCTGCACAAACTTCAGCCTTCTTTGGCCTATAATTTTGATGGTCGTACATGAAACACAATGTCTAATGAAAACTGAAATAAATAAAAATGGCACCTTCTGAACACAATTTCATAAACAAAACGATAGTCCAAGTAACATCCCGTTACATTCACCACTAAGCTAAATAACCAAATGACAGACATCCAATTACATTGATCACATAAACTAAGTAACAAAATGTTAGGCATGCCATTACAGAATCCAAACATGAAAAATGTTAGGCAAACACATCAACAACAACAAAAGTAAGCCCACCCTTTACACTTCTTATTCCCCTCCGCAACAGCCTTTCCTTTACGTATTGTCACATTCACGGAAATATCCACATCTTTCTCCTAGTTTAGGCGACACATGGTTTCGAACACCCCAGATATATCTTCATCTAATTTGTTGGTCGAAGGCATAGTAGATGTACTGCAGACATTCTTTGATTCACCGCCCGTTTCTCCTACTTTAACCCACGCCCAATACCCACAGTTGGCGCTGCAACAACTGAACCATTTCCCTTTGTTCTTCGTATCCTTCTCCACCTTAAAACACGTCACAAATGAATGTTTGCATGATAGACATGGTCGTTTGTTTGGGCAATCTACGAAGAAGTGACCGCTATGCCTACAACTATGACATACTCCATGATTTTGCCCGCCCATTGCAAGCTGCCATTCAACTATGAAGAGAGAATGAACAAATGAACAAAACAAAACAAAAATTACAAAACAATGAACATCATAACATCACTTGAATTTCACAAATTTCATATTACAAAGTAAAAAAGACAGCGTCAGTTGGATCTCACAAATTCCATATTACAAATGTACATCATAGCCTCAGTCCAACGAACAAATGAATAGAGCCTCAGTTCAATCTCACAATTTCATGCTACAAATGTACATCACAACCTCAGTTCGTTGAACAAATGAACAAACCAAAACAAAATTACCATTTTGAAGGCCTCTACATGTACAGTGCATCAAATTTAGATAAATAATGATATACTTGGCTTTGAGCAGTTCGCTGCTTCGAAGTGATAATTAAGAGCTCAAACATGAAATATTAATGATTTCTCGAGCAAAATGAGCACTTGGAAGAATTTTGAAAGGTAGACCTAATTCCAAAAGCAGAAGGTTTGATTTTTGTATCTTCCCATTTGGAAATCTAGGGGTGGACATTTTGACTTGAACCATCAGGATTGGAAAAAAAACAATGAAGAAACGAAGTCGAAAATGAAGGAACGGGGAATAACATTACTAGCAAACATCAAATTTGAATTCAATTTTGCTAAATGCCTCTCAGTGTGATCATGCTCAACAACATTCACACCCCTGTGTAAATCAAACATCATACTTACCAAAAGTTTTCTATCGATTTCGACAGCAAACACGGTGGTCGCGAACTTAAACGAAAGAATACCAGGCGAATGGCTGATGACTGGCAAAACAAGAAAACTGGACCAAGCTTCCTCTGTCGAGAGCATTGAGTTCTTAAGTGCAGTTGGAGAAGATGGATGAAGTCAGGGGAGATGACGGATCACCGAGTGTAGGTTTCAACGATTTGGGGGAAAATGGATAATATTGTATTTGGAATGGTATTGGGCCGGTTTCCATCGTCCAGGTCATTTGATTTCCACGTCGTTTTGTCCGCCCCTTCGTTAGACTCTTCTGTACCAGTAGCCGGATCCATTAGCAATAGAGAAATGCTTTAAGTACAAGGGAGAGTTTCACAGGGGACTATTGAGGCACACACATAGGTGGGGCTCGTGCATAGTTTTTTTTTTAAAACATGTGGGGTCCGCTGCTACAGTGAGGGACCTGTAAATTCCCTGTATGAACAGTCCCCCGTACTTGGGGCTTTTTTGTTAGCAATAACTTGCTCAAAAACTGATTTGTGGCACTTCAACCTTTCGCACCCCTCTCTAATTGGGTGTCTGTTGGTGAAATATACTAATTCTACTATTGAGCTCAACTCCGAAAATTGAATAAACCTAGGCTAACAAGTCAGTTACCACCACTATTGACAGGGGTTTAAATGTGCTGACATGTCCTCTTGAATTATTAGAAAATGGAGAGAAATGGGCATAGGCAACATGTGTAACGCCCCGACCCCTTGTGGACCGGAACGCTACTTACTTTACTTAACTAACCGGTGGTTTAGTCATAGAAGAATATGTTTTAGCGGAAGCTTAATTTTTACAACGATAATTTTAACAACAACCTTTCGAATACTTTAAATAAAACACTGAATAAAAAAAATAACGAAACGTAATTTATTTAAAGAAAACACAACTTGCTCTCGCGTTCAACGTTATTCAAATACTTTAAAAAAATAAAATTGAAAACGTTCACAAAATAAATCTAAATAACTTGTTCACCGGGTTTTCCATGGGCTCGTTGCACCACTTTCCATCTTTTCCATCATCCAGGCCCAAGGTAGAATCATGTCAATCTGTAGAGAAGGGGTTAAACCCGTGAGTTAAAAAAACTCAATAGATATTGTTGGTGCATTCGTGATCAAGCTATACATTTCAAAGCTGTAACTTTAGAAATCTTTTCATAGTAGAATTTCCGGTAGAATCCCAAACACGTAGAGTCATGACTTAACACGACGCCTCGATCGGAAGTACATGCCGAACCCGGAGGTACCATTAGACATGGAGGTATATGTCGTACCGGAGATACCATTAGACATACAAACATTAACATAAATCTTCATTTGCTAGAAACTTATAACTTAACACGAATTAACACTTTGTACCTTTACCTACCTTGATTGATGCTTTAAACCTTGTTAAAAAATGCACTCCTTTGATATTTAAAAAAAACACTCCGTTGAGAATTGATGCTTAGAAAACACTTCTTGATAGCACCAAAACTTCTAGGAAAAACTAATTTTCCTCCATCTCCTTTCTCTTTTTTTCTAGACTTGAAAACTCTCTCTTTTATGCTTAGAAGTTTTTGTCTTGGTGTGAAAAATATGTATAGATTGGGGCCTATTTATAGGTGAAAATCTCACAACTTAAGGGCAAGTGAAAGGACTAATACTCATTAATATGGGGGCCATTTATGTGGGAGTTATAGGTTTAAGAAGGTGCTAGAAAATCGTGTAGGAATTTGACTTCTCATATTCCGCGTACTTCAGTTGATACTGTACAACCTTTAGTATTTCTATCATAACTTCTTCTCCCGATATCCGATTGAGGTAATTCAAAGTGCGTTGGAAAGCTGACTCAAAGAGCTACAATTTTTTCTTTAGATATCATTTTCCAAATCGAATGTTTTCTATGTCGTAAATGGGTCTCAAATAAGACTAAAAATCTGAAGTATACTTTAGCCATCCAATATTAATGTCTTATTACCACTAAGGTGTTTAAAATTATTTGGGGTTCTACATCCCCCATACCTTAATTAAAATTTTGTCCTCAAAATTTACCTTCTGATTGGGCGAATAGTGTTGGATACTTGTTTTTGGCTTCCTCTTCCCCTTCCCAAGTGGCCTCTTCTATTTCATGATTATTCCATTGTATTTTGACCAATTGAATTTCTTTGTTCCTTAGTTTATGCATCTTTCGATCCAATATCCTAATTGGTACCTCTTCATAGGATAAGTCATTTTGTACTTCCACAGACTGATAGTTCACTACATGATTAGGATCATGCACGTATTTCTTGATCATTGATACATGGAACATGTTGTGCACTGCCAATAACCCAGGTGGGAGAGCTAACCGATAGGCTACATTTTCGACCCTATCAAGTATCTCGAATGGTTCAATATAGCGGGGTCGTAGCTTTTCTTTCTTGCCAAACCTAAGTACACCTTTCATTGATGCCACTTTCAGAAACATTTTTTCTCCAACTTTGAATTCTAAATCCTTCCTCCTTGTATCCGCATAGCTCTTCTGTCGATCATGTCCTGCCTTTATCCTTTCACGGATCTTATCGATTGCCTCAACTGTCCTTTCAACTATTTCTGGTCCCAAAACTCTCTTCTCCCCTACTTTATCCCAATGAACAGGAGACCTACATCTTCTACCATAGAGAGCTTCGTACGGTGCCATCCCGATAGTTGCTTGGAAGCTGTTATTATATGCGGATTCTACTAGGGGTATGTATGACTCCCAACTGCCCCCTAGATCCAAAACACATGCTCTCAGCATGTCTTCCAAAGTTTGGATGGTCCTTTCAGACTGACCATCGGACTGAGGGTGATATATTGTACTAAAGTTCAGCTTCGTTCCCATAGCTCCTTGTAGATTTTTCCAAAATTTGGACATGAACCTTGGGTCTCTGTCAGACACCATGGACACAGGTACGCCGTGTAATCTCACAACCTCCTTAATGTACAACTGTGCCAATTGGTCTAAACTGAATGTCATTTTCACTGGAAGAAAATGAGCTGACTTTGTTAATCGATCCATTATTACCCATACGGCATTGTTTCCTCTTGCTGACTTCGGGAATCCAACCACAAAGTCCATTGTGATATTTTCTCATTTCCATTCGGGTATGTCCAGTGGATTTAACAATCCAGCCAGTCTTTGGTATTCTGCCTTAACCTGTTGACATACCATGCATTTTTCCACGTACAACCCTCTACTTCTTTTCATATTTCTCCACTAAAATGTATCTCGGAGGTCTTGATACATTTTCGTACCACCGGGATGTGCGGTGTACGAGATGGAATGGGCCTCTTTCAATATCTCGTTTCTCAAGACTTCATCCTTAAGCACACAAATTCTCCCCTTAAATATCAGTGCCTGATCCGAAGCTATTCCAAAATCCTTTCTCTTATCAGTACCAATTTCATTCTTGATCTTCAACAAGAATGGGTCATTACCTTGTGTCTTTATAATTCGATCTCTAAGAGTAGGTCGAATTATCAAAGCTGCTAGACAAGCAGTGACTTGTCCTGGTATGGTAACCACTTCGATCTGAAACTTTTCCAAGTCCTTGACTAACTCCATTTGAAAAGTGGGTAGTGATGCTAACTGTCCCATTGATTTTCTACTTAAGGCGTCGGCCACAACATTAGCCTTACTTGGATGGTAATGGATAGTGCAATCGTAATCATTCACCAATTCCAACCATCGTCTTTGTCGCATATTCAATTCTTTCTGTGTGAATAAATATTTGAGACTCTTGTGATCTGTGTAGATATCACACTTCCCTCCATACAAGTAGTGTCGCTATATCTTCAAGGCGTGTACTACAGCCGCAAGTTCTAAATCATGCGTCGGGTAGTTCTGCTCATGTTTCTTCAATTGTCTTGATGCATAGGCTATCACTTTTTCATTCTGCATCAGTACACATCCCAATCCTTGCTTGGATGCATCACTGTATATAACAAACCCTTTCGTACCCTCAGGTATTGTTAACACGGGTGCTGATATCAACCTCTGTTTAAGTTCTTGGAAACTTTGTTCACATTTATCCGTCCATTGAAATTTTACTCCCTTCCTTGTAAGCTACGTCATTGGTCCAGTTATTTTGAAGAATCCTTCTATGAATCTCCGATAATATCCTGCTAATCCTAGAAAGCTCCGTACCTCGCCAGCATTAGTTGGTGCTTTCCAGTTGGTTACTGCTTCCACTTTCGCTGGATCTACCTCGATCCCTTGGGCAATGACTATATGTCCAAGAAATCCAACTCGTTCAAGCCAGAACTCACACTTCTTGAATTTGGCATACAGCTTCTCCTCGCGTAATACCTCTAATGCTATTCTTAGGTGCTCTTCATGTTGCTCCCTACTATTGAAATATATCAGAATGTCATCAATGAAGACTATGACAAGTTTATCCAAATACTGATGAAATACATGATTCATCAGGTCCATGAACACTGCAGGTGCATTGGTTAGCCCAAACGGTATCACTGTAAACTCGTAGTGTCCATAACGAGTTCTGAAAGCTGTCTTGGGTATATCCTTTGACTTTACTTTCAATTGATGGTATCCCGATCGTAAGTCGATCTTGGAAAATACTTTAGCTCCTTTCAGTTGATCTAACAAATCCTCGATTCTCGGGATTGGGTACTTATTCTTGATAGTTAATCGATTTAACTCCCTATAATCGATGCACATCCTCATGCTTCCATCCTTTTTCTTCACGAACAACACCGGCGCACCCCATGGAGATACACTTGGCCGTATAAAGCCCATATCTAGGAGTTCTTGCAACTGCTTCTTTAACTCTTGTAGTTTCTTCGGGGCCATTCGGTATGGGGCTTTTGACACTGGTGCCGCTCCGAGAATTAGGTCTATAGTGAATTTCACTTGCTTATCTGGTGGAATACCAGATAGATCTTCTGGAAACACATTTACTAATTTCCGTACTATTGGTACGTCTTCAACCTTTATCGTCTCATGTTTCCCTCCTTAGATGTTTACTAAATATCCTTGAAATGTTTCTGTTCCCAACATCTTCTCAGCTTGTAAAATCGATACTAGTCGAATAAGGGGTTTTTTCTTCATTCCAAGGAACGAAAATGGTTCATATCCTGGTTTCTGAAATGATACCTCCCTTTCCTTACATCGGATGGTGGCGTAATTACAACCCAACCAATCCATGCCTAGTATTACATCAAAATTCTTCATTTTTATCATGTATAGGTTAGCTTCCATTGGTTTTCCCTCAACTTCAATACTTACTGATTTGGCTATTCTATTAGTACTCAAAGGGTTGCCTGAAGGAATGCTAACCTCTAATGTACCTTCCGACTTATCACAGGTAATACTAGATTTAGCTATAAAAGTTGTCGATACAAAGGAGTGTGTGGCTCCTGAGTCAAACAATACATAAGCAGGCACATTGGCTATCAATAAAGTACCTGCTATGACGTTCGAGTTTTCCTCTGCATCTTTCTGAGTCATTGTAAAAACTCGTGCTTTCCCTTTCTGGTTCTGGTCATTGTTATCATCCTTCTTCGGGGTAAATGTGGGGGAACCCTTAAAAATATGCCCTGGCTTGCCACATCTGAAACAGACATTCTTCCCTTACAAACATACGCCACGATGCGTCTTTCCACACTTAGGACATGGCTTTATAAATGACACAATGCTCTTGTTGGCATTGGCTCTGCCATTAGCTTTCTTGTTCTGCCACTTACCCTTTCCCTTGTCCTGGCCATTCCATTTCCTTTTACCCATACAACTATTGTCCGGTTGATTGAACAGTTGACTATATTGCTCGGCGCTAGTCTTCTGGTACCAGATAACATGAGCTCTTTCCAGCATTTCACGGTATGAGGTGAAACGATGGGACATAAGTATCATGCTTATATCTGGGTTCAACCCTTGTTCAAACCTCCTGACTTTCTTGTCCTCCGTATCCACCAGATGTGGAGCATACCTTGAAAGTTGGTCAAACTTCCTTTTATACTCAGTTAGGGATATAGTCCTTTGCTTGAGTTGGAGAAATTCACTTTCTTTGTGATCCCTCAAAGACTGTGGGAAGTACTTGTCCATTACTTCCTCTTTAAATCGCTCCCAAGTCAATTCCGCTTGTTGCTCTGGGGTCCTCGTCCTTGACATCGAGTCCCACCAGTGGCTTGCATCACTGGAGAACATAAACTCAACACACTGGACCTTTTGGGCGTTCGTGCACCCTATTAATCAAAATATTCTCTCCAACTTGCGAAGCCACTCCTCGGCTGCAAGTGGATCAGCTGCTCCATTAAAGGTAGGGGGCTTGTGTCTTCTAAATTGCTCGACCACTGAAGCATGGGTTGGAGAAGCTAGTGGTAGAGGTTGCACCTGGTTCGGGTTTTGCCTGCCTAGGTCTTGGACCGCTTGGAGGAGATCTCTTATCAAGTTGGTTTGGTTTGCACGGGCCATTTTCCTTTAGATAAAACGTATGGTTCTTATTAGTTTCATACTTTTATTTCTTGACATAAAGGAAGTTGTTACAAGGATTTAAATCTAATCCCTATAAGTTCTACGAATCTTCTTTGGTGGAGCCTCATCTCCAGAGGAGTCTTCCACCTCAGGTCCGGATTCTATGTCTATCTTAACCTGTGGCTCGGGCTCATGATCATTCCCTTCTTCACTCTCTTCTTCTTCATCAAGTTCAATTACTATCTCCGGTTGAGATTCTAAGTTTTCCCTCCATAGATCTAGGAGTGATTGGCAATACACTTCAAACTCAAATATATTTGGGTGCTCTTCTAACATTACATCCCTAACCGTGACTCCCATATCTCCCCATTGAAGTGAAAGGGAGTGTATGAGGTTATTTATAGCCTCAATATGCGTTATCTCCATTCCAGCATTCACCGCTGTCATGCATCTCTCATAGACATCATGTATATGTTCGTCAAGTGGACGGAGCAGATTAGTCATGTAATTCTCATAGGACTGAATGGCGATTCTATTGTTCAATGCTTCTCTATATGCTCTAGCCGTTCTACGAGCCATATCTGTTGTATTTTCACATATCATACACTTTTTTTTTACTCTTAGAAAAATGGCTACTGTTACATAACATTCTACCTATAAATTCTAGCCCAATGCGTATCTTTTGAAAAAAAAATATCTTTCAAATCATTTCTAATTGACATAGTATATCTTTGAAAATAAGCATAAGTTGTACCATAGCATCGCAAAGCATCATAACATAATCTTTTCATGAAAACATTAACTTTGAACATACCTGGGCCGTATGATGAAATTGATTGATGGATAGATGTAAGATGCCATGGAGTATCTTAGACTTTTTCATTTTTTTTAAAAAAAAACATACTTGGTCTACAGAACCGGCTAAACCGTGCTCTGATACCATGCTGTAACGCCCCGAACCCTTGTGGACCGGAACGCTACTTACTTTACTTAACTAACCGGTGGTTTAGTCATAGGAGAATATGTTTTAGCGGAAGCTTAATTTTTACAACAATAATTTTAACAGCAACCTTTCGAATACTTTAAATAAAACACTGAATAAAAAAAATAACTGAACGTAATTTATTTGAAGAAAACACAACTTGTTCTCGCGTTCAGCGTTATTCAAATATTTTAAAGAAATAACATTGAAAACGTTCACAAAATAAATCTAAATAACTTGTTCACCGGGTTTTCCATGTGCTCGTTGCACCACTCTCCATCTTTTCCATCATCCAGACCCAAGGTAGAATCATATCAATCTGTAGAGAAGGGGTTAAACCCATGAGTTAAAAAAACTAAATAGATATCATTGGTGCATTCGTAATCAAACTATACATTTCAAAGTTGTAACTTTAGAAACCTTTTCATAGTAGGATTTTCGGGAGAATCCCAAACACGTAGAGTCATGACTTAACACGACGCCTCGACCGGAAGTATATGCCGTACCCCGAGGTACCATTAGACATGGAGGTATATGCCGTACCGGAGGTACCATTAGACATACAAACATTAACATAAATCTTCATTTGCTAGAAACTTATAACTTAACACGAATTAACACTTTGCGCCTCTACCTACCTTGATTGATGCTTTAAACCTTGTTGAAAAATGTACTCCTTTGATATTTAAAAAAAAACACTCCATTGAGAATTGATGCTTGGAAAACACTTCTTGATAGCATCAAAACTTCTAGGAAAAACTAATTTTCCTCCCTCTCCTTTCTCTTTTTTCTAAAAAATCTCTCTTTTATGCTTAGAAGCTTTTATTTTGGTATGAAAAAAGCGTATGCATTGGGGCTTATTTATAGTGAAAATCTCACAACTTAAGGGCAAGTGAAGG
>NW_019263203.1:189510-210243 GCF_002742605.1 Olea europaea var. sylvestris
TTATCTCCATTCCAGCATTCACCGCTGTCATGCATCTCTCATAGACATCATGTATATGTTCGTCAAGTGGACGGAGCAGATTAGTCATGTAATTCTCATAGGACTGAATGGCGATTCTATTGTTCAATGCTTCTCTATATGCTCTAGCCGTTCTACGAGCCATATTTGTTGTATTTTCACATATCATATACTTTTTTTTTACTCTTAGAAAAATGGCTACTGTTACATAACATTCTACCTATAAATTCTAGCCCAATGCGTATCTTTTGAAAAAAAAATATCTTTCAAATCATTTCTAATTGACATAGTATATCTTTGAAAATAAGCATAAGTTGTACCATAGCATCGCAAAGCATCATAACATAATCTTTTCATGAAAACATTAACTTTGAACATACCTGGGCCGTATGATGAAATTGATTGATGGATAGATGTAAGATGCCATGGAGTATCTTAGACTTTTTCATTTTTTTTAAAAAAAAACATACTTGGTCTACAGAACCGGCTAAACCGTGCTCTGATACCATGCTGTAACGCCCCGAACCCTTGTGGACCGGAACGCTACTTACTTTACTTAACTAACCGGTGGTTTAGTCATAGGAGAATATGTTTTAGCGGAAGCTTAATTTTTACAACAATAATTTTAACAGCAACCTTTCGAATACTTTAAATAAAACACTGAATAAAAAAAATAACTGAACGTAATTTATTTGAAGAAAACACAACTTGTTCTCGCGTTCAGCGTTATTCAAATATTTTAAAGAAATAACATTGAAAACGTTCACAAAATAAATCTAAATAACTTGTTCACCGGGTTTTCCATGTGCTCGTTGCACCACTCTCCATCTTTTCCATCATCCAGACCCAAGGTAGAATCATATCAATCTGTAGAGAAGGGGTTAAACCCATGAGTTAAAAAAACTAAATAGATATCATTGGTGCATTCGTAATCAAACTATACATTTCAAAGTTGTAACTTTAGAAACCTTTTCATAGTAGGATTTTCGGGAGAATCCCAAACACGTAGAGTCATGACTTAACACGACGCCTCGACCGGAAGTATATGCCGTACCCCGAGGTACCATTAGACATGGAGGTATATGCCGTACCGGAGGTACCATTAGACATACAAACATTAACATAAATCTTCATTTGCTAGAAACTTATAACTTAACACGAATTAACACTTTGCGCCTCTACCTACCTTGATTGATGCTTTAAACCTTGTTGAAAAATGTACTCCTTTGATATTTAAAAAAAAACACTCCATTGAGAATTGATGCTTGGAAAACACTTCTTGATAGCATCAAAACTTCTAGGAAAAACTAATTTTCCTCCCTCTCCTTTCTCTTTTTTTCTAGACTTGAGTTTCTGAAATTCCAACCTTAGTGCTCATATTCTCGCCGTCAAATTCCTTTGTCGATTGTGCAAGTTGATCAAATGGCAAACAAGCAGCATGTGATGAATTGTTGGAGTCCAGAATGGCGGATACTACAATGGTATTTACTCTTTCCCGTTTGTCATACTGATGCAATGGTATTCATAAAATGTCTTGAAATAATTTTGTAGCGTTCAACTCTTCACCAATCCAGTGCCCCTCTCGAGATCTTAAAAGCCAACACATTCTTCTTCTTTCACATGCTCAATTATACAAATCTAATGGTCAATATCCTCTTTACTTCAGCTGCCCACGGTCAATTTTTGCATTGACTGCTATAGAAGAAGATCCCCAGCCTCATCCTGCTCAGGAGCCGGAAAATTCAATTTGCCAAATTTTGATTATCCTGGAAGGTGGTTCTAGTATTGGGTTTCCAATTTATGAAAAATGAAGGTAAAAATGGTGAATTTGATAATGAAGCTGTATGCGTTCAATATTGACAATTTGTTCTCG
Source organism: Olea europaea var. sylvestris (assembly GCF_002742605.1). Lineage (NCBI taxonomy): Eukaryota > Viridiplantae > Streptophyta > Magnoliopsida > Lamiales > Oleaceae > Olea > Olea europaea. Next base: position 191,402 of record NW_019263203.1, read on the forward strand.
AACAAAGAGCCCGAGAGTTTACTCAGTACGCACTCGAAGGATAACGACTGCGAATTCTCCCGTCATAAAAATAATAATAATAATAATAATAAATAAATAGCTTTTCTCTTGACTGCCACAATGGGCAACCTACTAAGTAAAAGAAATGACTGGATTAGCAGTTTAGACTGACACGATGCATACCATGGTTATGCATTCCTGCCAATTCCCTTTTGACCCCGTCCAATCAATTAGCTGGGAAAGTTGATCTATAATTTATTATTATTATTATTATTACTACTACAATTCAGAATGTTATTTTCTGATGTCAAAGAAAATTTTTTGGCCTTGCAACTTAAATTTCTGGTTTTGTATATTAGATCCAATCATCCGAAGGCAAGAGGTTTTTATCATTTTCTTTACGGGTGTCTGCTGTGATCGAAGAGCAAGGTTATTGATGTCAACTCAGAGATTAAATCAGTCTAGTGATAGGATTCAGGTAAAGTCGAAGAACAATGCTGGAAACTGAAGAGCTTGGATTCCCGGGGAAGTTTCCAGTCCAGATAGCATAAAAGAGCACAAGCCACACCAATCCTAACACATAGGACGATCAGTTCCAAATAAGTTCAAAGACTTACCACCAGAAAAATCCAGCTCAAATGATCCACAAAACAATTAATGTACATGGGTAATTGGCACAAAACATCCCTACCTTTCAAATCTATTGTGTAAAACGTCCCTACCTTTCATTTTTTGGCATTTTTGCCCTCATTTCAACCTTTCTTTGCGCTGGACGTCCTTCCGTCCATATTCAGTCAGTTTTTCCGTTAATTAAAGGGTAATTGGCACAAAACGTCCCTACCTTTCAAGTCTATTGTGGAAAACGTCCCTCCTTTCATTTTTTGACATTTTTGCCCTCATTTCAACCTTTCTTTGCGCTGGACGTCCTTCCGTCCATATTTCGTCAGTTTTTCCGTTAATTAAATACAAAAATACCTTTTTCTTTCCATAAACAAGGGTAAAATTGTCCTCACCCACTTCACCCCTTTTTCCCGCCATCAACTTAGTCCATAAGTAACAGTAGCAGCAACATGAATCTGAAAATACTTTAAATGATTAAATTAAATAAAGAAAAAATATCGTGAACACATTATATTTCAGAATTCCACAACTACTGTTGCTGTCATCTTGTGTCACTGGAAAAATTTAGAAAGACATATTAAATGGATAGTCAATTTATAATGAGTCAATTTAAAATGAGCCATTCATCTTCTCCATTGAGCCAAAAAGAGCCATTCACCATTTTGGCTCATTATAAATTGACTACCCATTTAATATGTCTTTCTAAATTTTTCCAGTGACACAAGATGACAGCAACAGTAGTTGTGGAATTCTGAAATATAATGTGTTCACGATATTTTTTCTTTATTTAACTTAATCATTTAAAGTATTTTCAGATTCATGTTGCTGCTACTGTTACTTATGGACTAAGTTGATGGCGTGAAAAAGGGGTGAAGTGGATGAAGACAATTTTACCCTTGTTTATGGAAAGAAAAAGGTATTTTTGTATTTAATTAACGAAAAAACTGACGGAATATGGACGGAAGGACGTCCAGCGCAAAGAAAGGTTGAAATGAGGGCAAAAATGCCAAAAAATGAAAGGTAGAGACGTTTTCCACAATAGACTTGAAAGATAGGGACGTTTTGTGCCAATTACCCTTTAATTAACGGAAAAACTAACGGAATATGGACGGAAGGACGTCCAGCGCAAAGAAAGGTTGAAATGAGGGCAAAAATGCCAAAAAATGAAAGGTAGGGACGTTTTTCACAATAGACTTGAAAGGTATGGACGTTTTGTGCCAATTACCCAATGTACATCTACCAGAACTTAGGCAAAAACCAATGATATTAGTGCAGTTAGATGACATAGAGTGGAACTTAACATTGTAGTATAAAAACACAGTCGAAGGGATTGGAATTCATCCTTGTCGAGTGGACATACAAAGAAACAGGAGGGTTTTACTGCCCAATCCAACTACTGAGGGCACCTTTGTAAGTGTCTATGGATCACTAGTCATGCCTTAACTTATGCTAAGCAACAATGACGTAAGACATCAATTAATTGATAAATAAATTTATGGCAAGTCCTAGGAATAAGCTAAGAAAAGGTTCTTAGTAGACCATTTCTCACCAAACCTTTCTCAACAAGTATCAAAATTAATCATGCACAAGTATGCCAATAGCGCAAATTTTTATCCCAAAAGAGAAGCAATTAACGAGGCAACAAAGTCTTCAAAGTAAAATTTTCCTATAGTTCAGATGCTACCTTGTGATGTACCAAATATGAGCAGCAGCCAGCTCATATCCAGCGCCATGTGTTAACATTATAAATTTTTTTCATAAATTGTCACCCACACATTAATTTCACCTTTTCCTCCAATGAGAGGTCGAAGAAAGTCCAATATTCAAGGAAACCACTTCGGCCAGACTGCAAAGATTATGAAAGGAGTCTGGTGTCAGGCCCTGGTCAGAATCTGTTAATAACAGCTCTACCAATTCAAACCCTCTCACCCAATGTAAAACACTGAGTAGAATGGGTTAATATAAGAGATTGTCCTCTGGTACATGAACTCGCCAATCTAATGGATAAGGAGCACCACTTGGCAACAAACTTGGAGGTCCACTGCCTTGTATGGAATATTAACCAACATCACACATCCAAATAAACTTTTATAGACTGCAGCATGTAGAAAGATTAAGACATGAGAAACCCTCAAGTAAAACTATATCACAATGAAGGAAAATGACCACAAAGAGCGTATACCTTCCATAAATGAAGTTCATTAGTGGCATATTGAAGAATTATCTTCTGGCAAATAATCCATATTAGCTCTTTGGTCTTCCTCTTCTTCATCTTCATCTTCTGCTGATGCCGGCAGCCCATTAAGATCTACATTAACACCATTTACCTTCCGAACAAACTGTCCCTTCACACGAGGTCTACGTTCCGCAAGTTGTTTACGGTTGACATACCTGATCTTCTTGTCAAAACATCTTTCCTTCCGCTTCTGCTTGAATTTCATTAAAGCAGCCTCTCTACGATCAACATTACTTAACTCTCCTTCATTAGAAGAGGAATTCCTTTTGAGATGGCCATGCATGAGTTGTTGTAGGCATTTCGCCATGTTGTAAGCATATACCAAAAGGGTAGTAAGGATAAGATGTCATTCCAGGGACATGACGAGCACCTTGTGGAATATGATTGTATTGAGGTAATAGAGAAGAATTGGCGTGGTAGTGCAGATCTTGTGGTTGTGTGTGCTTTCGATACACAGCTGTTGATGACATCATAGACTGATTCATTACTCCGGACATATAATAAGGCTGGGCAGGATTTGCAAGGAAACCTACACCATAATGGGGAGATTCATTTCTTGGATGCATATGCACCTGAGAAAACTCCTCATTTGAGTTCCGCTGTTGAGAGGTTTCCAGTGATATGGGGGGAGTACAAGATCTCTCTACAGAAAAAGAATCCGGAATACTATTACTGCTTGGATATTCATCTTCTTGAAAATGATTTTCCAGGGAATCTCTGTTGTCATGTCCTAGGAAATCAGCACCCACTCGCCCCTTCATTGTAGTGAGCTTCTCTTTGATCCTCAAGTTCTGAGGCAAAGTTTCATGAACAGAGGCATCCCCTTGGTTGTTGCATTGGGGTGTGCTTGATTTAATGTATGTGAAAAAAGCCGAAGACTCACCTATTTTTAACCCACTCTTCTTTGGAAATGGAGAAATTTTCCCTGAAAAGATTTTAAACTCCTTGAGAATATAAATCATTGGAAATCAGAGAACTTATATAAGTACGAAAACTTTGGATATGAGCAAATCACATGGTAAACTGTTAACAACTTTCAGGACCCATTTAGAAGGGTTACCATCAGTTAATTTGAATTCAACATATCCAAAGAAGAGACTCAATTTTTATAGGATGTAAAATATGGTGCATGATGAACTTATTTACATGAATTGGATGACCATTTAGAGATATTTCTTCGTAATGATCAAATACGACAGCTAAAATCATGTAGGCACGTCTAAGTGAGTTTAAATGTTGAGAATTTGCATTTTTGTGCAAGTAGCTACCCTCATATTTGAAGCCATAAGCTTATAAACATGGGTGAAAGTGTTTCAGCTGGTCAACAGGAAGTGAGTCCTTTAATCTGTTTAAAGGACGCGAGTGTTCACATAGTTGTCATTATTATTATTATAATATATATATATATATATATATATATATATATCTCATTCAATAAACAACCAAATCATTCCTTTTACCAAGTTCAGTCTGACAACTTAATCTTCATATCCTAAATTTAATACAAAAGCATGCCTGCACGCATATTTCCTTTTGAAGTTCTTAACAGAATGTTTATCATCCAGAGTTTAACAATAGAGTTGCTTCTCATCTCTAATACAGAATTTTAATTTCTAATTCTAAAATTCTGACATGTCTAATTACAAATTAGCAACTCTAATAAAACCAGGAAGCTATTTGGCCACATGAATAAAGAATAATGGACAAAGCACTTCTCCTCCTTTGTCCAGTAAAGGAACACAAAAGAGTAAGGTCCATAATATATATAAGAAGAACCTGTGACCATCAATTTAAAATATAAACTGCCATGTAATAGAAAAGTTGGACCAAACCTCAAAATCATTGTGAACATTATAACAGTGATGCAAAGGGTATACTGGACAGAAACGCACATTTTAATGAATTGTAAGTTCATTTAAAATCATGTGAGCCATTTACCTGTCTGCCTGTCACTAATTACTGGCACATCAGGCTGACGCTCAGACAAGGCCCCAGTTGGAGTCTCAATAGGAGAAGCAGTGGCAGCAGCATTAGTCTGGAAATGTAGAAGAAGCAGGGAAGGAACAAATGCATACAGATAAAATGTTAGTTACAGTTTACAAACAAATAGAATTGTTTTTTCTTTTTAGTGCATAAATTGCTATTTGGAAAATAATAGTGAATAATATCTGGTTCACGTGACAAAGTTCAACTAAGATCAGGAGAACTTGAACTTCCAGCAGAAATATCCCATTGTATCCCAAAGTTAGTATTTCAATAGCACTAGATTCCAGCTATTGATAAATTTTAAATGAGCATATATCCAAAAAATTTAACCATGGCCTACCCATCCATATCACACTCACCTCATCTTCCTCATGAGTCAAAACACACGTCACCGGATTGATACTCTTTCGAGACTTGTCATCCGTATCATCCGAGAACAAAGTAGTGCTATTGGTATTAGCATCACTAGGATCCGATACAACCATATCAAAATCATAATTCACAATGTTCTTCTCTTCTAGTCCAAGCTGCCCATGTAAAGAAAAGGGATGCAGAAACTCACATTAAAATTGAGTCGGAGAAGTAAAAGATGACAAAATTACAATGCACAAGAGCACATTACTACAATACATGACATCCCCAAGTAGAAAATTTCAGAATGAGCATGTTAGATATAAAAAGCTTTTTATTAAGTATTAGAATCTACGAATACAAAATGTTTTACTATTTGAAAGAGTAGATAACATAAAGCTTTCGTCTTTTAGTTCCTCAGATCTATATTAAACGTGTTTGACTTAACCTCTGAAATACTAACTTAAATCCCCTTGCATGTATACTTTGGAAAGTACTATCTACAAAATGTCAAATGGCTTTTCGGAAACAATTAAGCAAAAAAATTAAAGTGTACTTGCCATCCGCCGCCTTCTCCACATATGAGTCCACAAATTTAATAACTCATTGGTACGTAATGGCTTCACAAGATAGTCAGCTGCTCCAAATTTCAGGCACTTGACAACAATCGAGACCTCATCTTGTGCTGACATCACTGGCATCAAAAGAATGACTACCAATTCATTTCACATAAACACAAACATCTTAACAAGATGCAAAAAAATAAAAAAAAAATAGAGAACTCCTAAGTTATCATGTTAGTATCATGCACAAAGAAACAAAAGTTATACTTACTGATCACAGGAATGCGTCGCAACTCTTTGTCCCTCGTGATGTATTTCAACATTTTCAATCCTTTAGACATAGGAAGGTCAACTTCCGAAAGAATAATATCTATGTCAGGCCCCTCAGCATTTAGTGCATCAATCACTTGTCTTGGAGACCTCACTGAAGTCACTGAAAATCAAGAGTTATCCACATTCAGTACAAATGTACGAACATTTCCATTTTATTTAAAAGCACGGATAGACACGGGAGACATTTATAGGAATTATTGGGAGTTAGCTAGCTTGGTAGTTTTCCCATAAGTTTTTAAAATCGTAGAAATTCCCCAAATATTAGAAGCTATTTAGGGAGTCAATAGAGTTCTCCAGCATTAGAAAAACACTAAATTGACCAATGTGTTACTATACCAGACATTTATACAAAAAAAAAAAGAGAGAGACTTTCTTTGGTTGCATTTGGTCCTATCGGCCAGATTGACTGCAGCTCTGATTCAAAATTCTAGGCTTCTTCTATTAAACTATGCTTTACATTCATTCAGTAGAGATGCAGCTCTTACATTTCAATAGAGGTGATGCAATAATCCATATTCTTAGTGTACTCAATTTCCTTTCCATAAAAGGATTGAGAGCTCTCTACAATCCCCAAGCCCCAACAATGCATTTTTAAAACCTTTCTTCTTGTATACCTCCTGCAAGCAAACTGTCTTAACAAAGCAAGTCATGCTTTTAAATCTTATATAATACAATTTACCCCTTCCACGACCCCTCTATGGCGAACTACAACTATTCAGAGTGTACAGTTCATAAAGTGAAGAAAAATAATTCTATATTATGATTTGATTAAGGTTAGGAAAATAAGCTTCTTGTTCTCTCCAATACATGAAAATGAAGGTTATATTCCATATTATCAAACCAAAGAACTACCTAACTCAGATACTGAATAAACTTTCACAGAAAATTCAATAAAAATGCACAAACAAACCTGACTTCCAAATTAAAGACAACTGAAACACAATTAAAGTATAAAAACAAATCGAGAAACAATCTAAACGTTAATAAGAGATTAAAAAAAATAGAACATTACCTTGATAAGAACATTTACAGAGAAGCGTAAGAACCTCCTCGGAAGTTTTGGCATCGTTATCGCAAACCAAAATCCTCACTTTACTCCTATCAATAAACCCATCCCCGCTCTTCCCTATCTCACTCTTCTCCATCACCCTTCTTCCCCCTAAATAAAATGAAGTTCAAATTGACGTCTCTATTCAAGCCTCCCGAAAAAAATAAAACAGAAGTACTAAAAAAACTCCATTATTTGGACCCAGAAATGCAAGAGTAGTAAAACCCTCGATTTTAACAATATATATATACTTAGGGTCTTAAATTACAATTTTCCCAAAATCCCATTTATAGATCATGGATTCATTACAACGTCCAGTAGTCAAAATTAGATTCTCACTTCCAGTAAAGAAAAACACTAAAGGGCGGGTAGGTTTAACTGTGGGGTACCTATATGACGAGAGTTATCGATGGGGAGAAAAAATTACTATCCATAAACGGCAAGCGAATAGTCAATTTTCGCAGACTTGGCCTAAGCTGATTACACAAAACCAGGCCGCTTCAAAAATCCAAACCCCGCTCCAGAGCACGTTAGCAAACTGCCCCTACCAGCCTAAATCTATCAGTTATCTATATACAGTAAAACTATCCTTCCTTGGCATCGGCATATTTTAGAGTGAGAGAGAGAGGAGACTTTTGCTTCTATGAGGTTTTATTTTTTAAGTTTTATCTGCTTTTCGAATTATTTTAAGTATTTTACTGGTGCTTTTTTTATTCGGTAGTGGTGACTGCTAACGTAAGCTTGCCTACTTGTCAAGGTCCTGTACCGTAGGATGAAACGTAGGGATGAAGTGAGGGTTGGTGCAGTGAGAAGGGGCGCATGTTAGAAAAAAGTGATTACGTGGAGCGTAAGAGAGGGTAAAAGTCGAAGATAGTTGGATAGAGATAGAGGGAAGGCCACGTCACGTGAAGATCTGAACGACGAAGAGAAGAGAAGGTAGATTCAAAAGAAATTTATAGGGCCCACGCATGGGAGATTTTTCCCCTACGTGGAAATTTTATTGGGTGTCAAAATTTGACTATATATCATCAAAAATGTCACTTTTCAAATTTTTTATCAAAATGTCAATTTAGGACATTTTTGACCCTATGAATTATTTGAATATCTTATATATCCTTGTACAAAACATGTGTATTGTGTCAGAATGAAATGACAATGTGTCAGAGTGAAATGACAACATTGCTCTGAAATAACTTACATTGAACTGTCGTTCCCAACGGTTAACATCAGTAATTCTCAACAGATGGACTCATCAATATATCAGATGAAGTTTTCGACAGATGATCTATTAGGAACGACAATTCCTTTCTTTACCTAAGTTCAGTTCCACAATTTAAACTTTGGTTCCAACATTGCACGTGTGTTTCGCATTAACATGTATGAAATGCTATGATTTCATGATTTGTTGATTGATTCGTCGTTGTTTATGCTTGATTGATGCATTCATTTTATATGTTCCAGTTTCAATGGTTTGTTTCGCATTTTTTGTTCATTATGATTGATTAATGAATTTATTTTCGCCCTGAAATGTCATTTTGGCTGCCCACATGAAGTGGGTAGAGATCTATGTGCACGAGGACGATTACGACAAACTGCGTTCATCAATTGACTTCCATGATAACTTTGATCAGATTGTTGTTATTATTGCTTATTTATTTATAATGTATGACTGCTTTTCACATTATTGGGGTGACAGGAGAAATAATGAATTTATATGAGATATGCGATAGTTGTTCATCGTTCGACGTTGTTGAATGAAGTCAGAATATTTGTTAATGCGTAGTCTTATTCTTCACATTTCTATGTTCGATAATTTAATCACCGACACGTACTTGAACTTCGGTTTGGTAAGGTTGCTACCACTGTGTAATATGATTCAAATGAAGATGAAAGCTGGTTTGATAAGGTTGCTACCACTTAACATTTGCATAAATCTTTTTGGTATCTTTTCCCTTAAAAAATATTTCAAAAATGAGGAGTATCATGATTAATAGTAGTTTCAAAAGCATTATTCACTTTGATGATCACGTTGTTTTTATCATTTAAAAAAGAGTAAGCTATTCGATTAAAAAAAATTCGTAATAACTAACCTCTCAAAATTGATGATGAATCTAATAATAATGTCTTATTGATCAAGAAATGAAGAAGATAGATGAAGTGAGGGTTTGTTGAATATATTTCTTTGATGTTAAATAGGTTTTTTACTTCTTTTATCTTTTTTTTTTTAAAGTAAATTCATATTTTATATATATATCCAATAATTATAATATATAAATTTAACTAATCAAATCATAACATTAATTAATTGGATTGAAACATAACATTAAATGCTCCTAAAAGGGGACGCGAAGGATAAGTTGGACATTTCCCACAAAAAAAGTGACATTTTTTATAAAATTAGGTGCACGTCCAAATTTTTTGTGCATTTTCAAAAAAAGTGACATTTTTTTATAATTCCCCTTTTTCTATTTGGCCTGTTACTATTTCTTTCTATGGAAATATCTATATTACCCTTAATAAAATGATTCTTTCTATATTGCAACATATGTCCTCGTCTTTTAAACATTTTATCATCTGTTTACTCTATTTTGGATATTTGAGTATAAAATCATTCTATGATCTAATAAATAAGAATAATCCGTAACACACACACACACACACACATATATATATAAATCATATTTTCTTAATAAAATATCATATTCTTCAAATGGCAAATTTGTATTTTTTAATTGAGATATAATATTCTTTATTTCTTCTAACATTCTTTCTAATAAATTATCTAATCCTTCAATTGTATATCCTGGCATTTACCAAAATAATCATCATGCAATTATCCCTGCGATTCTTTTAAGACCTTTAAAAGATTCATTCTAATTTTAACAAAAGTTTAATAGTTTTACCTCAGGTTTGATCTAGACCTGTATTCTTATAACCGAGTGACGTTCGAGCTCTGAATCTGTAAACTGCTTCCTTCAATGGCCTCCTGCCTTCACGAAATTGTTACTGTGTTAGCTACTTGCTCTCACTGTATCACCTTCTAAAGAATAAAACTCTAAACTTCTGTTAAGGAAAACTCTCCCTTTGTTAAAATAAGAAGGAAACTTTCTATTTGATCTTTCAAGAATCTATGGAAAAAATATTTAGACACTCATATTGATATCAAAATATCAGAATTTTATTTTTATTAGGATTGAGACAAGACTTTAATTTGGTACAAGGGGTTTCCAGAAAAACTGATTTTTTAAACTGAGAATAGACTATTGCTTACAACTTGAGAATTCAAGATAGGCTGATCCTCCATTCTTCTCTGATAATGTCTCTATTTATACAAATTTTTCAGACTCTATTACATCATTCAATACATCAGCAAGGCACACTTGCCTTTCTATTTTCTTCTTTGGGCCTACATCTTCACATGTTGGTTCAACTTTTCTATCCAAAGAGCATCTTTTTCTATTATTGCTCCTTATCTTCAATGTCTTCACATGTAGTATTATTGTCCTTCATACACCTTTGTCAAAATGTGCTTTATCTTCTTCTTTCATTTCTTCACATGCAGTTGGGGCACTCCCTTAGCTGGCATGATTCTTTTATAGTGGTAAGACATCCTTGAAATTAATGTATATCAAATCTTGTAATGTAGTCTTTTAAAATTTCTGATTTTGCATATCCTCCATTGGATACCAACATCCAATTTTCATACTGGCACATGCATGAGAATTTTTTATCAAACAAATTTTTGGCAATGTTATAGATGACTTTAATTCCAAGTGCTCTTCTATGTCTGATTCATGATTTTGTCACTATTGGGACTTTTCTATTATTCTCAGTAACATCAATTTGGAAATTGACTGCAATATATCCAATTGAGATTACGTGTTCAACTTGATAGTAAACAACTCCATCATATTCTGGACTGATTGAATAGAATTTTAAAAATATTTTCCTTCTCTTGGCAAATCTGGATACTTCCTTAATGAATATGTTATCAAACTTTGAAATTTCAGTAAAATCTTTTCCTGGATAAATTAAATCCATGAATCCATAGTCTGTCATGATTTTTATGAATAAAGGGTCACCTCCTTCCATGACTGTTATTCTGGGATAAACATTATTTCCCGGAGAAATGAAATATGAATCACTTATTTTTATTTCATAAGCGATTTTGACTATTTCGACATATTTTTTTTCGTTTGGATCTAAAGGGATTTTATCTTTTTCGTCTATGATGCTAATTGTTTTGGTATCTCTTTTATCTCCATGTATCATAACTTTCTTGGTTGATGATACAGAAATGAAATCTTCTTTACTATCAGTTGGTATGTTGTCACATCTGGGTCCACTGCTGCTTCCAGCTGTCCCTATTTGGTATTGATTTGGAAAACTCATTTCTGAGCTCTTTGGTATATTTGTTTCAAACAGTATATTTTTTAGTTGTGCTGCAATGTCATCAACTTTATTTTTGAGTTCAATGACATATTTATGATGTTCAGTAGTGATATTCAACAATATTTTCATATTTGAGTTGAACATATCTGAGATCTGGGTTGCTCCAGAGCTTATATCTTCAGATTCTTCTTTAAAAAAATTTGTCATTTCTTGTATATGTAGAATAGATTGGTATAACTCCATGGCCTTGGCTTTATCCATCAGCAAATTCTATGTTTCTGTTGAGAAAATTTGCAAGAAAATTATTAACTCCTTTAATTTGGACTATGTCAAAATTATAAAATGCTAAATAAGCTTACTATCTATGAAGCCTTCTGTATTGAGATTCTGATGGTAATTTATTCCTGACTAATCCTGCAACTTGAGAATTATCAGTTTCAACAATAAATTTTTTGGATAATAAAAACAATGAGAACTTTTTTATTCCTCTAATAATTGCTAGTAATTCTTTTTCATAAGTAGTATAATTTATTTCTGCTTGGTTAAAGGTTCCACTTGAATATCTACGAATTTCATTTAAATCTGTTTCTAATATTGCTGCCCAATATTTATCTGAGGCATCGGTATTAATAATCAAATTATCTTTTTCATTTGGTAACTTTAATTTTGGTAAATTTTTACATTCTTCTTTTAATGATTTAACTATTTCTGTATGTTCTTCATTCCATCCCTTAGTATTTGTTTTTCTAAGTAAAATTTGAATTTTATGTTTTTTCTTAGAAAGATTTTCAATAAATCTTTTTGCATAGTTTAAACATCCTAAAAATTTTTGAATTTGTTCTTTGGATTTTAATTTATTTGAAAAACTTTCTATCTTTTTGGATATATGAGTCTGTAATTTTATCCATCTTTTATCTATTGATAATCTAATAAAGTCTATCTCTTATTTTTCTATTATAGATTTCTTTTTAGATAGCTCAATTCCTTCTTTTTTACATTCATTAATAAATTGGATTAAATAATTTCTATGCTCTTCTTTACTATTAGAACATATTAATATATCATCAATATAAACAATTAGAAATTCATTAAACTTTTTAAATATATTATCCATCTTTCCTTGGTATATTTGTGGTGTATTTTTCAAACCAAATGATATAACTAACCATTCATATTTTCCTTGAGGTGTGCTAAATGCAGTATATTGTATACTATCTTCTTTTATTTTTACTTGCCAGAATCTTGATTTACAATCAAATTTAGAATAATATTGTTTTCCCCTTGCAAGATTTATTAGTACTTCTTTATTTGGTAAAAAGTAACCATCAAATTTAGTATATTTGTTTAATTCTTTATAATTTATAACCATTCTAGCTTTTCCTCTAATTTGTTCAGAGTGTTTCATAACCATAAAGGCTGGACTGCTATGAGGTCCATTACTAGGTCTAATAAATTTTTGTTCTAACAATTCTTTTATCTGATTTTTAAATTCTTGTGTATCTTGTATAGTATACATCATTGGTCTTACTCTTATTATAACATTTTCTATTAATTCTATTTTGGCTTTTGGATGATATGATTTCCAAAATAATAATGGATTTCCTCCATAAACCTTTTCTAATTGTTCAATAATTTTTTTTATATTCATTTCTATTCCTGTTTTTAGAACATTTTTATATAATATTCTTTTATTTTTTATTTCATTATTAAGAATTGGTTTTTTCTCCCATTTATTACCACGCTGGACTGACTGAACTTTATGAAGTTTAAATTCTCTAGGAATTTTTAATAAGTGTCCACAAGGTGTTTGTAACATTATCATATAATTATTTTGTTTATAATATTGAAATTGTTGTATGAAATCATTTCCTAATAATATATCACATTCTAATTTATCATATTTATAAACTTTATTTATTATCACTTGTTTACTTCCAAGAATTATATTAACTTTATCAATACTATTGATTATTTGAGTACTTTCTCTTGTAACACCAGTTATTTTTATATTACTATTATTATTTCATGATTTTATTAAAAAAATTTAAATATTGTTATATCATTTCCTGTATCTATTAAAGCACAAGTTGTTATAATTGTTTCAACAATAGTAATTTGTATATACACAGCTAATGAAAAACTTATTTGATTATTCATCTAATTCTTTTTACATAATGTAGTTTGTCCATTATGAACAATATATAATCCTTCTCTTTTTATACCATAATCTTCTAATCCATTTAGAAAACTCATTCCTAAAAGTATATGAGGGTTTATATCTATACTTTTATCTATGTAACATGGTACTAAGAGATCTATTCCTCCTATTTTTATTAGTACTTTAACTTCTAAATCTGATATATGTACTTGTCCATCAAAATTTACATACTTATGTGGTTCAGTTTTATGAGCTATTAGTCATTTGTTTCTAATTGAAGGTATATGATATTCACTAGCTCCTGTATTTATTAATATATTTGGTCCATTTATATTTTCTCTTCCATTATAATATTCTCATTCTATTTTCATGTATCCAGCATTCCTATATAGTTTTACCTCTTTTGTTTTGTTGATTTCTATAGTCATAATTTGATCACCTGGTTGCATAATATCATCTCTATGAAACTTGAAATGTAGTCCTAAAACTTCATTAAAATTTCTATCTTTCAATTGATATGCTAAATTACCTTCTATTGTTCCTAAATGACTATCTTTTAAATTTATTATTCTTCCATCATGTAGAGTTATGGTTAAGGGTGAATATATCTTTTCTTTAAATAGTGATTTAAACATTATTTGTATTCCTGCTAAATAAACATATTGGATTTTTTTCACTTTTTTTTTACTAATCTTTGTTAATAATTCATCAACTGTATTTTTTGTTAAAAGATTTAATTTATATTGCCCATAAGTTGTTCTTACATCTATTATTTTTTCTATTTTATGATATTCATTTATTGCTATTATTTCTCTTTTCCAAATTCTATTAAAAACTTCACATTTTCCTATTTTTAAGTCTAATGAAAATTTTTGCAATTTCTTAAACTTGTTATTATCAAATGTGACTTTTAATTCATATCCTTCTATTCCTTCGTATTATTGTATATTTATATTATTACTTTCTATTTCTTCAATCTCTTTATTCAAATCCTGATTCATCCTCTTCTTTTTCACTTATATATACTTCTTAATCAAAGTATTCTTTAATATCTGATATTTCACTTAATTCATCTTTTATTTCTAAATATTCTTTTTATAATATTCTAACTTTTTTTTATTACAATCAGGGCTTATATGACCTATCTCTCCACAATTCCAACATTTACATTGACTTTTACTTTTTTTTATAATTCTTATTTTTCTGTTGATTATATTGGTTATTTTTTCTTTTATAATACATTTTTCTAGATTTTATATATTTTTTATTAAAATTTCTAAATTTTTTAAACTTTTTATTTTTATACTTTCTTTTATTAACTTTTCTTTCAGAATTACATCCCCACTGCACAGGAATTTCCATATCTTCACAACATATTCTAGTTTATTTTTCTGATTTTTTCATTAATTGCGTTTGTTGACATATATATGCAAGTCTTTCAAATAAAAATTTTATTCTTGAACCTAAAGTTCTAAATATTCCAATATTATCTCTAACATATTTTTCAAATTCTATTTTAAAATATATTCCCCAAAAACCTGATAATTTATTATAATACATATTTTGGTATACTTCTTGATTTTCATTACTATAAAATTGAACATAATAATAGTTTCTAAATTCACAAGTATATTCTTTAATTTTACACATATCACATATTGTTAAATTTATTAATTTAATCCTAACACTATCTTTTTCTCTTATTTCCTCTCTTTCAGCATTTCTTATCCAATTTTCTCCTTAAAATTCATCAGAAATATATTCTATTAATTTTTCTATACCTTGTCTATCTGATTTGATTATTTCTGTTTGTACATTTCTTTTTATTAATATTTTTGTATCATTATTTATTCCTTTCCACTAATTTCTAACACCTTCTTCAAATGATGCTATTAAGAAATCTATTTTTCTTTCAATACTTTCCCATGTGTCATTTTATTATATAAAAAGAATAATATCATCGAATCTGCCCAAGTTAATATGACTTTTTTAGTATCTATTTTACAATTTAGATCTAGTTTTGTTCCTCCATGATTAATTGGTTTATCATAATTATCATTTAATTCAAACCTATCTTTATATTTATTTCCTTTAGGTGGTTGTCCATCTCTTACTTTATCATAAAATTGTCTATATGGTTTATTATATATGAGTGCATAACTTTCATCTGTATTATGTAATTCTTGTTTAGAGGTTCCTGCTGTATTAGGTCCTCTTCCAGTATTCATTAAAACTTAGTATTCACTTATATCAGTTAGGCTTAATTGATCAAAATTTTCTATTAGCAAATCTAACTCTTCATTCATTTTTATCCTCTTTTTCTTCTTTTTTTAATATTCCTAATTATTTTTCTCTAAATTCTTCTTCTTCTTCTAATATCTTTGGTAATATATTTTTTCTAAATTTATTATCCATGCTCCCTATTTCTATTAATATATTTTCTTTTTCTATATATTTTTTTCCTATTCGAGTCATCTCTTTTTCTATAAGTTTTTTTATTTATTTTCTTATCTTTATTCTTATTATTTTCTTTTAATTCTCTAATCTCAATTTTTAATATATTTATATCATTTTTTGTTTCTTTTACTTCATTTCTCAATTCTTGTACATCATTTATTAATATTTTTATTAGTGATTTTAATTCTTCCATATATTCACTTATTAACATTTCAATTTTTTCTTATTTCTAACTCATAAGTTAATTTGCATCTTTTATCTTTTTTTTTATCTATTATTTTTCTAAATCTTCTCTCAACTATTTCTGGATCTACTAATTATTCTTTAGCTATAGTAAAATATTTGCTTTCCAGTCTTAGTGTTTCACATTTTAGTTTTGTTAATTGTCTATTATTTGGTATTCTCATTCCTTTTGGTCTTAACATTATATTTCCTATTTCTTCTTGTATTTTATTCATTTTTAAAAGTAATTTATTTAATTTTTGATGTGTATTATCAATTGTACTCATATTTTTCTTTATAATATAAATTATTTTCTTCATCTTCATAAATATTAATAATTTTCTCATATGTATATATATCCTTTATTGTTTCTATTATTGATTTTTCTAATATTTGTTTTATTTCTTTATGAAGTTCTTTAATTATTGTCAAAGTCATTATTTTTAATTTATTATGAATAGGTTTTAAAAATATATAACTTCCTCTTTCTTCTTCTAAACACCAAAAGTTATTTATTTTCTTTATTTTAATTTTCATGATCTCTATGACTCTGATACAAATAAATGGGGGTGCTACTTAGAGCGAACATAAATAAAATAAATCAAATAAATCAAATAACATAAATAGGGGTGCTACTTAGAGTGAACATAAATCTAATAAATCTAATAAATCAAAAAATTGGTAATCTATTAAAATTCATAAAGTATTTGATTTTTTAAGGACTAAATTGAAAGATTTCTATATTTCATTAACTTATTATGTAATATTATAAAGGGGTATTTTGGGTATCAAAATTAGCCAAAGGCTATTTCGGAAAAATGGTCTTTCTATTTGGGTCATTTTCATGTATTTCCCTCCACGCATACACGTTTGACGTGCTACCTTTAATTTTGTCCACTAGATTAGATATGGTGCTTGTTTGGCAGAGATTTTATTAATTAATTTTTTGATCGTTAAAAATAAATTTGGGTTCAATTCAAAAATGACGGCTGGAATAGTGAAATAACGGTAAAAAATTTGATGTTAATTGGATTAAAATCTCTATCATGCTCATAGTATTAAGCCATTTCTACATAAATTTTTCCACAGAATTTGGCCAGATTACTCTCATGTGTGGTACCCACCGTAAATAAAAAATTGCCAAAACCCACCCCGCCCACCCCCATGTGTGTGTTCTAGCAGACTTCTGTATGAAGTCTACCTCTACACACAACAGGCCTGTTATATAAATGTTTGTGTGTGTGTGTGTGTGTGTGTGTGTGTCATCTTTTAATTGGTTGGAATTTGAGACGAAAACCTAATTTTATTCGATCATGTTACATGGTTGGAGTCGATAGCGAAATTTTATTTTCAGACAATACTTGGTAGATTCTCATTGAAAATTAGGAAAAAACATAAAAACACTCAATCATAGACCGCCACATCAATCTTTTTTTCTCTATTTATTTTCATTGTTTGTTCAGCATTATTCAATTTTATTTAGCTCGTATTTAGGGGGTGTTTGGGAGATATTTTTATGTAAAAATGCATTTTTGAATAGTAAATTGATGGAAAATGTGTGGTTGAAAAATAAAAAAAAATTTGATTTACGTATAATATTATTTTAATAAAGAATGTGTGGTTGAAAAAAAGAGAGAAAAATACATTTTGAAAAAAATGGGTACCAAACGGGGCTTTAAGTTCCATTAAAATTAAAATTTATTTTTTTTATCTTCTTACTAATTACACATTTTTGAATAAAATAATATTAAAGACTGAGCAATCCTTTCTTTTTTTGATCTATAGCATTTCGATGTCCCAATTCGCTTGGGAGAAAGGAAGCCAAAGGCGAAGACCAGGGATAAAGACGCAGCCTCAGAATTCCAACTTTGAGTCCCCACCCATGGTAACAAAGGCGGAGTCAGATAATTTTTTCAATGCCGGCAAAATTTCAGTACGGGCACGAATTTTTTCTCCCACCAACTTTTCTCACATGGAATAAGCTGCTTCCGGTTTTCCAAAGTTACTGAACTATACATGCCTGAGTTTAGTAAAACAGATTTTTACAGAAACTACTCCACACCAATCATTATTCTTTCCCAAAGACTATACATGGCTCCGCCCCTGCATGGTAATGAGTTACGGGAGCTAGTTCTATCACTTTTGCCCAACTACAGGTTTAAGCACAAAAATATTTTTTTTTTTTTAACCACACATTTTCCCAAAAATTACTATTTCAAAACATATTTTTTCCAAATTCTAATTAAAATGGAGGCCAAACAAGGGCTTACTCACACATATGGAAAGGCTTGGCTTTTCATCAATCTATTGCTTTTAATTAATCTATTTGCACAATCATAGATGACAATGTGATTGACAATGTATAAGTTGTCAAAAAACTTTGAGTTGCAAAAACAACTTGTTTTTCAAACTTTCCAATGACAATTTGTCATATGACATGTTATCAATAAGATTATCATTCAGATTGTACACCAG
>NW_019263203.1:210276-228259 GCF_002742605.1 Olea europaea var. sylvestris
AAATATTTTTTTACAATAATTCTTAAAATTTATTTCCATTGTCAAAAAAAAAAATGAGAGAGAGAGAGAGAAAAAAGAAGAAGAAGGAAAAAACGTCAACACTAATCGGGAAAATCAATTCCCACCATATCCCACAAAAGCAAAAAATGTGCAGTTCCCAAGAAATTCAAGAATTTCTATTCCATGGAAAATAAACCCTTATAAAACACACCAAAGTTGGAAAATGCCATCCAAACATTTTCCATGGAAATGTTTTGCCAATCAAACGGTGCCTTATGTTACGATCCAATCATTCAACCTCGACAAATTTATTGCATAATAAGTTATTCCAACGTAGTTCAATTATTAAGATCAATGATTGTATTCTACTTGTAAGAACTTGTCATCCAAATAGAATAAACAAATAGTTTTTGGCCTACTTGCAATTGTGAAAATGACTATATATGGCTGTGTATGGTGAAGGGGCTTAGTGGCCCTTGTCCCTTGACACCTTCCAAAAGTGGTGTTTCATGCACTATCCAAAAAGGAAAACACCGTAATCGAATAGCTCTAGAAGCATATGTAAAGTTCATAATGAAGGACATGATATAGACTCAGAGGGTAATATAATTATCCGTGTGAAGTATTGGTGTAGTCAAGTAGTAGTTCCAGAAAGGCAGCCAAGAACATTTCAACTACAAGCATAAAGATTGTAGATTAGATTCCAACAAATACATTTACATCCTCTATATATTCAACCCCATTAAGAGAATTAGAAAACTGATAACTGGTAAAATTAGTGCCAGAGATGTGACTAGAGAGTAAGAGTAAGGACATGCTTAGGACATTTGGTTGCCATACTAGGCAAGATGTCAGCAGATAGAAGCTCTGCATAATGGTAATCACAATCTAACGACCAGCACATATCCTGCTACCTCTTGCCATCCTAATCTTCAATGCACAGGAGAGCATCAACAGTTTCTGGCATGCAGCCCTGCAACTTTGCTTCTGTTGTGATATTACCGAGCACCTCATAGATGAATGATGCATGCTTTTGAGACCTTTCATCGACCATAAATTCATGAATGATTCCAGCTATCTGAATCCAACTTCGACCTGGAGGCTTCTTTGTTTTCATTTCAACCATCTTCCTCCTCACAGTAATCACATCTTGCCACCTCTTTTCAGTGGCATACACATTGGATAACAGCACAAAGTAGCCAACAGCTCGTTCAGGGTCAACTTCCATGGTCAATATCTGAGCTACATCAGAAGCAAGCTCAACATTTTTGTAAATGCTGCATCCACCAAGAAGGGCACCCCACACTGCATCATTTGGCTTCATTGGCATAGATTTCACAAGC
Source organism: Olea europaea var. sylvestris (assembly GCF_002742605.1). Taxonomy (NCBI): domain Eukaryota; kingdom Viridiplantae; phylum Streptophyta; class Magnoliopsida; order Lamiales; family Oleaceae; genus Olea; species Olea europaea. The sequence continues at coordinate 211,620 of NW_019263203.1, forward strand.
CCTTCCGCTTCATCCAATAACCCAGCACGACTCAAGAGATCTATCATGCATCCATAATGCTCTATCCTTGGCTCGATTCCCCAAGTTTCAGTCATGCTCTTAAAGTAATGACGCCCCTCATTGACATAACCAGCATGGCTGCAGGCACATAAAAGACCCAAGAATGTTATTTCATCAGGTCTTATGTCATTGTCTCCTATACTTTCCATCCACCGGAAGACACTAAGTGCCTCATCTCCATACCCCTGCTTTGCAAAACCTGTGATCATACTTGTCCAAGAAACAGTAGTCCTCTGCTCCATTGTTTTAAACACGCCAAATGCTGCCCCAATTTCACCACAGCTAGCATACATATGTATCAGTGCATTGTTCAGTGACACCAGCACCGGCTGCTCTCTTTGACTTAAAGACTCAATAACATATAAATGTATCCACTTGCCCAGATTCAGATCACCCAACTCGGCACATGCTGACAGCACTGCCAACAAAGTCACCTGATCGAACTTCATTTCATCTCTCTGCATCTCAAGAAACAACGCCAAAGCTTGCTTACACCTTCCGCAACGCGCACATCCAGCAATCATTGTAGTCCAAGAAACTACATTCCTCTCTGGCATCGCCTCAAACACTTCTAGTGCTGCATTGACATCTCCATACCTAAAACAACCCGAAAGCCAAGAATTCCACGTGACAACATTTCTGTCATGCATTTCATCAAACACTAACCTAGCATTCCTTAGGCCATCCTCCCCTCCACTTTTGATATAAAAATCAACCAAATTAGTACAAACAAACACGTTTGAACAAAACCCATTTTTCAAAACTTTCCCATGAACCTCTTCACCCTCTCTTAACAACATCCCTTTCGCACAGCCATTAATAACATACGTATACGTGTGACCATCAGGCAAGGATAAAGAATTCTCCATCTGCTTAAATAATTCAATTGCTTTCCACGAATGGACTCTGATAATTTGGTTATAAAGATAAGTACTCGGGTTTTCAACTTGGTTGAATACTTGGAAGGCACGTGGGAAATTATTGAAGGCTGTGTACAGAGATAATAGCTTTGCAAGAATATAGTTTTTTTGGGTAAAGCCATTGATGACAATGTGTGCGTGGATTTGGTAGAGCTGTTTACTGGTTTTGCAGTGATTCTGTAACAGCGAGAATAGGTGGTGTTGAAGAAATCTGGATCTTGTTCGATAGGCGGGGATATTATGTTCCATAAACATGCATAAAAGTTTGTTGTCGAAACCAAATTTGTTGGTTCATATAAAAGTAATAACAGACTATTTCCTCGTCCTCTTCATTGAGCTAAAATTTTATTAAAAAAAAGCCTTTAAAATTTTAATGGAAGTATAAGTCAAAGTCAATAAATAATTTTAACCACACATAAAAAATTCACAACTCTTATCATCCAATCAATCACACATTTTATCAACTTTAATCAAATGTGCAAAGAATCGAATTTTCAGCTACACTAAACAAGGAGCCAAAGGAATAATATTGACTTTCTTGCATGTATACTCAATTGTCTAAAATCCTTAATTAGCAAGCAATCATACTCATCACAAGATCACGCCAAAATAACAATACATACATAATCGAAAACTGAACCGTTTTCTTGTCTGAATATCTTTAAACATTATAATCTTGACGGGTGTAAAGCATGAATGGTTACAATTCCCTATCACGTTCAACCACCTTCAGACCCCAACTCATGTCCTCGCAATGCCTTACATGGGGAACCAGAAGTCCGGTATCAACTCCTGTTTTCCTCTTGCAATCGTAGAAAGGAGGAGCATGGAAGCACGGTTCCATTGACATGGCTTGTCGACAGGGTGGATTAGGGGCTGTTCGATTTTCAGGCTTGTGAAGTATCCATGGCTTCAGACCTCCAAGACCCTGAGCCACATAACCAAAGGTCGACCAAGAGCTTGTTACCAATTTATCCATCAAGCTAAGTAAGTACATCTCTGCCCATGCCTTTCTGTTGTGCGTTTGTTTCTCTGTTTGTTGATACTCTTCATGACTCGGCTGGTAAACAGAAATTACCTCTCCTGTTACAGTAGGATATTCCCAATACATGTTTCTTATTTCCTCCGAGTAGCCAGAGCTTAAAGATGTCAATAGTACAGCTTTTGTCTTGTGCTTTCCTAATGAAGTGACAATTGGCTCCTTTCGATTGATCTCTGGTAACAAATTCTCTTTTGTGGTACATGTTAGAATCTGGTCTAACACGTGTCGAAAAGGACCAGTTCCCGTGTCAAAAACCCGTATTTGGATGCCTAGTTTTTCGTCTGCTTTAGCTAAATAAGCTTGATAGTATCTGCTGATGAGCCCCCAGACAGAATTTGTTGGATGGAACAAGTACCTGCCCAAGAAGTGGAAAACAGTTGCCTTTTCTGGGAACAGGTCACTCAATTCTTGCTCAAACGACGGGATCAAGAATAGAGAGGGTACAAAATAATTGTCAGTCTTCATTATCAACCAAGGTATTTTCTGCAGAAAAGTTTGATCTTGGTGACAGAAGAAAAGCTTATCATGATCATCATAGTTGTGAACCAAATGGAGATAAACATATGGTGGTAATGCTGACCTACTTAAATTACCTAACAAATTATTCTTGAGCATATTCCCATAACTCTCTGCAGATTTCTGATTGAAGCTATTGAATTGGTGTGTAACAGGAAAATCCAGGGGAAGTAACCAGGAAACCTCTGGAAATGGTTCACAGAAGAGGTCGGGCATGTCAACTCCACGATCAACAAGTAGGACCCGATCTGTGAGAAGAGCGTAAAGAAAAGCCGAGGCTAAGGTCAATATCCTGTTCCCTAAACCACTAAAGGATATCCAAACTATGTAGTTACAATCGAAGGAGCTTGTATATTGGCCAGACTTGAGATGTGTTAAGGTTTTATTGTACAGTTCTGTGTAAGGTCCACAGCGTTTGTGAAGAGCTTCGTACCTTCGTAACTTGGATATGAGGTAGGACGAAGGCTTTTGGGGTAGTTCTCTGCGATACAAGAGTGACTCAAACCTACTAAGACAAGATTCTCTGTCAAATCCCATAGGAAGAAGGCCACCAAATAGTTTATCCTTCGGCACCTCAACAGGCTGGGAAAGATCTTCTTCTTGATTTGTTGCTGTAAAAGGAAAGAAAGCATAACAAGAAAATTTTGGGCATGAAAGATGTACATGAAACACATTTATTCAATTTATTGAATCAAAATTTTTGTTTTCAACATCATTGAACACTTCCTAACACCAGGCGAACACTGATCACAGGTCATCAAATGTGAGAAAACACGAAGGTAAGGCATAATTATCTAATCTTTTTAAGGAAAGCATGTACAAATCTAAAAATCAACTGGTTCTTTTGAAAGAAGTAATACACGAAGAAGATCCTAGTAAAGTAACAAATAAATCTGTTGTGATAAACACATTTTAAATGGATATGTCCAAATCTTTCGATGGTTGTACACAATGTAGCATATCTTCGTTCCATATGCATTCATGTTTCTTTGCCATCGACTATTTCCTATCTGAATCAAGGTACTTCGATGCACGGGTGTTCAAACTTATAATGATTTAGAAATGCATTAACTCTAAAAGATTTCTAAAATTTTTCAGGAATTAGCTCGCAGATCCTTAATGCAATTCGTTCACCTAACAATTACCCAAGTTTCAATTGGTACAAAATACAGATGAAACAGGTTATATATTTCCTGCACGTAATAGTAGAAAATTTTCAGAAGTAACATTGTACAAAGTGAAATATATTTCTTTTACGTTTTTATGAATGGTATAACTAAAAAACATCAATAGTACAGATTTTCCGCTCAATTGTCAAACTCTTATTCTACAATTTATCCCCCTGGTAGTAGTTATACACGGTTCTAGTCCTGCACTCCTAGTGCGTTAGCAATAATATATTACTTCTGTCCGAGAGCAGAAAATAGTAGCTCACAGGGCTAAAGTAGAATTAATTACTTTCTGACATCCAAAGCTCTAATTTCTATTGTACCAATAAATTTAAAAGCATTAGACTTTTAAAATACATTGAGTACGTAGTCTTTGGATCCTACTACGCTCCTCCAATTGTTCATCACAAGGATAATCTAAAACATTCTTAATTTCTTTCCATTGAAGAACTATATTGGTATTGCATGTGCAAGCTTACTTGAGTAACGGATCAAACATTCATATTTTTGTCTCTAAGCAGTGGTATAAGTATCTTTTTATTGAAGATAAAAATTAATTCCAGAAAAGTATTGACAACAAAATAATAGAAGAACAAAGAAATATTTCAGTTCCTTTTGAGGGAAGATGACTCCACTGCAACAATTACACTTGGATATATTTCTTTTAGATTATAAGATAAAAAAATTGCTCTAGCTCTTCTTTTCAGATCCAAGTACTTCCCGTAAAAGGTTTGTCAAACTATTAATTAAAAAATGTGGATATTTCTTGAAGAGAATGAACCTCCTTTATATTCAGAATTTCTTCAATGATTTCTTTGGCTTCTTCAGCAATTCATTGATCCAATTCTATTCACTATCCTTATCATCTTCACCAAACCGATAAGATTAGAATAAACCCTCCATTTAATATAGAAAGTCACCACATAAACATTAGAAATAATTTTCTTTAAAATTTTGCAAGGTCTAATCTTCCTTAACTTGAGTTTAAGATAAATGATGCTTGGAAACCATTCCGTTCCCTAATGTCCCATAACTTGATCACCTTCAGCAAAATACATGAATTTAAAATGTTGATGAGCATTTTCCTTGTACAAATCACAGCATATAGCTCTTCATGAATTCTCTATGATGCACAATAATGTTTTAAGTAAATTAAGCATACCAACAAAAAATAGTTAAACCAATAGTGAAGAGCTTGGACTGGGGCACAATATTCTAGATTGTTTGTTGAGTAACAATACTTTCAACTTTCACGAAAGAAAGTCACGTGTCTTCATAGTTGATTTATAATAGCTCCAATGCCCACATAGGAATGGGATGTATCATACTCTACCACAGATCTTTTGAAGATCTAGCAACACTATTTGGAAATTTTGTAATACTTGTTCCACTTCGTGCAAAGCCTTCTCTACTTCTTTAGTCCCAATGAAAGCGACCCCTTATCAAGCACTTTGTGACAACGTATTTTTACACTAAAATTCCATATAAACCTCCATTAAAAAGAAACTAATCCATAGGATGTAAGAATATTAGCAAATAGACTTCCATCTAGCCAATTCAGTCATAGCATTGACCAAATCATGATCTCGTTTGAAACCTTCACCTGAAACAACGAAACCTGGGAACAGTATATTGTTGCTCATGAGAGAACACTTCTTAAATTTTCACATAAAGTTTCTCGTGTCTCAGAACGTCTAGGAATTAACACGTGCGCTTAAATTCTGTGAAAACTCTTAAAGTTTCACATAAAGTTTCTTGTGTGTCAAAACGTCTAGGAATTAACACGAGTGCTTCAATTCTGTGAAAATTCATGAAGTTTCACATAAAGTTTCTCGTGTATCAAAATGTTTAGGAATTAACGATTGTACTTAGATTCTGTGAAAATCAGTTTGTCTACATAATGTGGAAAGACCAAATGGCATCAAAAGCCATTTGAATTGTCTATATTGATTTTTGAATCCTACTTAAACACTCATCTCCACTCCTAAGACAATTGCAGACTTCAGGGATGGCCAGTTCCTAAGACAATTTAGCAAATAATGTCGAGCCAACTAAATGATCTAGTACCTCATCCAGCCTCAGAATTGGAAATCCAGTCAACATTTAAGCTGTTAGTTTTCCAACTTGCAGACATTATCTCATCAACAATGTATTTGCTACTTTACCTTAACTTGTCATAAATAGAGATGTCTCATAAAAATAGTTCAAAAAACAACAATTCAGTTATTCATCTAGTGAAATAAACAGCTATAATAATAAAACATTAGTTCTTAATCAACTCTCAAGAAGCAGAAATACAGACTAGAAATGTCAAAATAAAGCCCATAGAAAATAATTAGACCAAAGAAAAAAGAAAATGAGGTACCTTTTTGAGGTAAAACATCAAGAGGCCTGGCTTCAGCAACAGTCCAGAGTGACTCCGAAGGTGGATTCTGAAGAATTGCAGATAATGAAAACAATACAGACAACCCCATCAAGCAAACCACAAAAATCCCCATAAATTTCATAGGATTCAACCCGCTTTCCCACTCTAGGCCATTAGAAACAGTGTTTTCTGTGAAATCCGGGGTTGGCACCCGTTGATCTTTGGAACTACTACTCTTGAACCTCCTCATTTTTATGGAAAAAGGGTCATCTGGGCCGTTTTGCTTCTCCCTTTAAATGCTATCTGAGCAAACGGTTTTGCATTATTTTGTGTAATAATTGTAAAATTTAAGTTCAGTGGCACAACAGTCGGTTAAATCTGGGATTTGGAAGGGTTTAAACAAATTATTTAAGGAACGACAGGAAAACTGTGATGGATGTCATGCAGTCACTGTTTGTAATTCGTGATGTCGGTGAAACCAAAAAAAGCTATTTTTAAATTATTTTTTCCCTATTTGTTTATGGGTCAGATCCTGTAGCCGTATTGCCCCAATTAAATTCAATTACATTATATTTCATTTTTCACTCTTTTATTTTTAACCACACAATCTTTCTTAAAATAATATTATACATAAATCGAAAACTTTTTTTTTTCAATCACTAATTTTTCAAAAAAAATATTATTCCCTCTATTTTCATTTTCAGAAAATGAGGGCCTAACGGAGACTTAATTTCCAATTGTGGACTTTTGTTGGGCCAACCATAGCTGGGTTAGGCTCAAGATAAATGGGTCAAATATGTTTGGCGCTCTCTTACCTAAAAATCAGATCTATGACTTCTTCCCCACCCACGATCTTGATTCCAACCACCTACCACTTCTCTCATCGGAGTTTCACGAGAGAAGTCTGGTGGTGCTGGTTTGTGTTTTTTCAAGGGTTGGTGGAAGTTATGGTAGTGATGATTGTTGTGGATTTGATGTGAATGTAGTATTTATGGTTATCAATTTGAGTTAAAGATGTTAGTAGTACTTGTGGTTATTATTTTTTCGAACAAATTTGTTGTAGTGGTTGGAGATATGGTTTTTCTGTTCAAGATCTGGTTGTGACTGTTTGTGATCAATTTTGTATTGATTGTGATCGGTTGTGACTAGAGATTGATCTGGTCACAGACAGTTACATTAAATACAAATTTGGTCACAATTAGTCACGCCGAAGGCAAAGTTGGTCGCGGTGATTCTCAGATAACATAAGTCAGTGAATTGGTCACATATAACATAGGTATGATCACAGATAACACGGTTGCAAATCTGATAACTATAATGCATCACTACGACCATCACAATTTTTGGAGATTTTTCTATCATCGAAGCCGAAACAATTGGTGGAATAGTCGCTGGAGCAGTCACCGAGTGTTCACCGCAGCAATTTTTCGGAACGGTTGCCAAACCAGTCGCTGGAGCTGCTGCCAGAGCGATTTTCAGAGTGAATGCCGGAGTCGATGGCTATCTCTGATGGAGAGATGAAGGGAAGGGGGTGTAGTGAAGTGATAAATATTTTTTTACAATAATTCTTAAAATTTATTTCCATTGTCAAAAAAAAAAATGAGAGAGAGAGAGAGAAAAAAGAAGAAGAAGGAAAAAACGTCAACACTAATCGGGAAAATCAATTCCCACCATATCCCACAAAAGCAAAAAATGTGCAGTTCCCAAGAAATTCAAGAATTTCTATTCCATGGAAAATAAACCCTTATAAAACACACCAAAGTTGGAAAATGCCATCCAAACATTTTCCATGGAAATGTTTTGCCAATCAAACGGTGCCTTATGTTACGATCCAATCATTCAACCTCGACAAATTTATTGCATAATAAGTTATTCCAACGTAGTTCAATTATTAAGATCAATGATTGTATTCTACTTGTAAGAACTTGTCATCCAAATAGAATAAACAAATAGTTTTTGGCCTACTTGCAATTGTGAAAATGACTATATATGGCTGTGTATGGTGAAGGGGCTTAGTGGCCCTTGTCCCTTGACACCTTCCAAAAGTGGTGTTTCATGCACTATCCAAAAAGGAAAACACCGTAATCGAATAGCTCTAGAAGCATATGTAAAGTTCATAATGAAGGACATGATATAGACTCAGAGGGTAATATAATTATCCGTGTGAAGTATTGGTGTAGTCAAGTAGTAGTTCCAGAAAGGCAGCCAAGAACATTTCAACTACAAGCATAAAGATTGTAGATTAGATTCCAACAAATACATTTACATCCTCTATATATTCAACCCCATTAAGAGAATTAGAAAACTGATAACTGGTAAAATTAGTGCCAGAGATGTGACTAGAGAGTAAGAGTAAGGACATGCTTAGGACATTTGGTTGCCATACTAGGCAAGATGTCAGCAGATAGAAGCTCTGCATAATGGTAATCACAATCTAACGACCAGCACATATCCTGCTACCTCTTGCCATCCTAATCTTCAATGCACAGGAGAGCATCAACAGTTTCTGGCATGCAGCCCTGCAACTTTGCTTCTGTTGTGATATTACCGAGCACCTCATAGATGAATGATGCATGCTTTTGAGACCTTTCATCGACCATAAATTCATGAATGATTCCAGCTATCTGAATCCAACTTCGACCTGGAGGCTTCTTTGTTTTCATTTCAACCATCTTCCTCCTCACAGTAATCACATCTTGCCACCTCTTTTCAGTGGCATACACATTGGATAACAGCACAAAGTAGCCAACAGCTCGTTCAGGGTCAACTTCCATGGTCAATATCTGAGCTACATCAGAAGCAAGCTCAACATTTTTGTAAATGCTGCATCCACCAAGAAGGGCACCCCACACTGCATCATTTGGCTTCATTGGCATAGATTTCACAAGCCCTTCCGCTTCATCCAATAACCCAGCACGACTCAAGAGATCTATCATGCATCCATAATGCTCTATCCTTGGCTCGATTCCCCAAGTTTCAGTCATGCTCTTAAAGTAATGACGCCCCTCATTGACATAACCAGCATGGCTGCAGGCACATAAAAGACCCAAGAATGTTATTTCATCAGGTCTTATGTCATTGTCTCCTATACTTTCCATCCACCGGAAGACACTAAGTGCCTCATCTCCATACCCCTGCTTTGCAAAACCTGTGATCATACTTGTCCAAGAAACAGTAGTCCTCTGCTCCATTGTTTTAAACACGCCAAATGCTGCCCCAATTTCACCACAGCTAGCATACATATGTATCAGTGCATTGTTCAGTGACACCAGCACCGGCTGCTCTCTTTGACTTAAAGACTCAATAACATATAAATGTATCCACTTGCCCAGATTCAGATCACCCAACTCGGCACATGCTGACAGCACTGCCAACAAAGTCACCTGATCGAACTTCATTTCATCTCTCTGCATCTCAAGAAACAACGCCAAAGCTTGCTTACACCTTCCGCAACGCGCACATCCAGCAATCATTGTAGTCCAAGAAACTACATTCCTCTCTGGCATCGCCTCAAACACTTCTAGTGCTGCATTGACATCTCCATACCTAAAACAACCCGAAAGCCAAGAATTCCACGTGACAACATTTCTGTCATGCATTTCATCAAACACTAACCTAGCATTCCTTAGGCCATCCTCCCCTCCACTTTTGATATAAAAATCAACCAAATTAGTACAAACAAACACGTTTGAACAAAACCCATTTTTCAAAACTTTCCCATGAACCTCTTCACCCTCTCTTAACAACATCCCTTTCGCACAGCCATTAATAACATACGTATACGTGTGACCATCAGGCAAGGATAAAGAATTCTCCATCTGCTTAAATAATTCAATTGCTTTCCACGAATGGACTCTGATAATTTGGTTATAAAGATAAGTACTCGGGTTTTCAACTTGGTTGAATACTTGGAAGGCACGTGGGAAATTATTGAAGGCTGTGTACAGAGATAATAGCTTTGCAAGAATATAGTTTTTTTGGGTAAAGCCATTGATGACAATGTGTGCGTGGATTTGGTAGAGCTGTTTACTGGTTTTGCAGTGATTCTGTAACAGCGAGAATAGGTGGTGTTGAAGAAATCTGGATCTTGTTCGATAGGCGGGGATATTATGTTCCATAAACATGCATAAAAGTTTGTTGTCGAAACCAAATTTGTTGGTTCATATAAAAGTAATAACAGACTATTTCCTCGTCCTCTTCATTGAGCTAAAATTTTATTAAAAAAAAGCCTTTAAAATTTTAATGGAAGTATAAGTCAAAGTCAATAAATAATTTTAACCACACATAAAAAATTCACAACTCTTATCATCCAATCAATCACACATTTTATCAACTTTAATCAAATGTGCAAAGAATCGAATTTTCAGCTACACTAAACAAGGAGCCAAAGGAATAATATTGACTTTCTTGCATGTATACTCAATTGTCTAAAATCCTTAATTAGCAAGCAATCATACTCATCACAAGATCACGCCAAAATAACAATACATACATAATCGAAAACTGAACCGTTTTCTTGTCTGAATATCTTTAAACATTATAATCTTGACGGGTGTAAAGCATGAATGGTTACAATTCACTATCACGTTCAACCACCTTCAGACCCCAACTCATGTCCTCGCAATGCCTTACATGGGGAACCAGAAGTCCGGTATCAACTCCTGTTTTCCTCTTGCAATCGTAGAAAGGAGGAGCATGGAAGCACGGTTCCATTGACATGGCTTGTCGACAGGGTGGATTAGGGGCTGTTCGATTTTCAGGCTTGTGAAGTATCCATGGCTTCAGACCTCCAAGACCCTGAGCCACATAACCAAAGGTCGACCAAGAGCTTGTTACCAATTTATCCATCAAGCTAAGTAAGTACATCTCTGCCCATGCCTTTCTGTTGTGCGTTTGTTTCTCTGTTTGTTGATACTCTTCATGACTCGGCTGGTAAACAGAAATTACCTCTCCTGTTACAGTAGGATATTCCCAATACATGTTTCTTATTTCCTCCGAGTAGCCAGAGCTTAAAGATGTCAATAGTACAGCTTTTGTCTTGTGCTTTCCTAATGAAGTGACAATTGGCTCCTTTCGATTGATCTCTGGTAACAAATTCTCTTTTGTGGTACATGTTAGAATCTGGTCTAACACGTGTCGAAAAGGACCAGTTCCCGTGTCAAAAACCCGTATTTGGATGCCTAGTTTTTCGTCTGCTTTAGCTAAATAAGCTTGATAGTATCTGCTGATGAGCCCCCAGACAGAATTTGTTGGATGGAACAAGTACCTGCCCAAGAAGTGGAAAACAGTTGCCTTTTCTGGGAACAGGTCACTCAATTCTTGCTCAAACGACGGGATCAAGAATAGAGAGGGTACAAAATAATTGTCAGTCTTCATTATCAACCAAGGTATTTTCTGCAGAAAAGTTTGATCTTGGTGACAGAAGAAAAGCTTATCATGATCATCATAGTTGTGAACCAAATGGAGATAAACATATGGTGGTAATGCTGACCTACTTAAATTACCTAACAAATTATTCTTGAGCATATTCCCATAACTCTCTGCAGATTTCTGATTGAAGCTATTGAATTGGTGTGTAACAGGAAAATCCAGGGGAAGTAACCAGGAAACCTCTGGAAATGGTTCACAGAAGAGGTCGGGCATGTCAACTCCACGATCAACAAGTAGGACCCGATCTGTGAGAAGAGCGTAAAGAAAAGCCGAGGCTAAGGTCAATATCCTGTTCCCTAAACCACTAAAGGATATCCAAACTATGTAGTTACAATCGAAGGAGCTTGTATATTGGCCAGACTTGAGATGTGTTAAGGTTTTATTGTACAGTTCTGTGTAAGGTCCACAGCGTTTGTGAAGAGCTTCGTACCTTCGTAACTTGGATATGAGGTAGGACGAAGGCTTTTGGGGTAGTTCTCTGCGATACAAGAGTGACTCAAACCTACTAAGACAAGATTCTCTGTCAAATCCCATAGGAAGAAGGCCACCAAATAGTTTATCCTTCGGCACCTCAACAGGCTGGGAAAGATCTTCTTCTTGATTTGTTGCTGTAAAAGGAAAGAAAGCATAACAAGAAAATTTTGGGCATGAAAGATGTACATGAAACACATTTATTCAATTTATTGAATCAAAATTTTTGTTTTCAACATCATTGAACACTTCCTAACACCAGGCGAACACTGATCACAGGTCATCAAATGTGAGAAAACACGAAGGTAAGGCATAATTATCTAATCTTTTTAAGGAAAGCATGTACAAATCTAAAAATCAACTGGTTCTTTTGAAAGAAGTAATACACGAAGAAGATCCTAGTAAAGTAACAAATAAATCTGTTGTGATAAACACATTTTAAATGGATATGTCCAAATCTTTCGATGGTTGTACACAATGTAGCATATCTTCGTTCCATATGCATTCATGTTTCTTTGCCATCGACTATTTCCTATCTGAATCAAGGTACTTCGATGCACGGGTGTTCAAACTTATAATGATTTAGAAATGCATTAACTCTAAAAGATTTCTAAAATTTTTCAGGAATTAGCTCGCAGATCCTTAATGCAATTCGTTCACCTAACAATTACCCAAGTTTCAATTGGTACAAAATACAGATGAAACAGGTTATATATTTCCTGCACGTAATAGTAGAAAATTTTCAGAAGTAACATTGTACAAAGTGATATATATTTCTTTTACGTTTTTATGAATGGTATAACTAAAAAACATCAATAGTACAGATTTTCCGCTCAATTGTCAAACTCTTATTCTACAATTTATCCCCCTGGTAGTAGTTATACACGGTTCTAGTCCTGCACTCCTAGTGCGTTAGCAATAATATATTACTTCTGTCCGAGAGCAGAAAATAGTAGCTCACAGGGCTAAAGTAGAATTAATTACTTTCTGACATCCAAAGCTCTAATTTCTATTGTACCAATAAATTTAAAAGCATTAGACTTTTAAAATACATTGAGTACGTAGTCTTTGGATCCTACTACGCTCCTCCAATTGTTCATCACAAGGATAATCTAAAACATTCTTAATTTCTTTCCATTGAAGAACTATATTGGTATTGCATGTGCAAGCTTACTTGAGTAACGGATCAAACATTCATATTTTTGTCTCTAAGCAGTGGTATAAGTATCTTTTTATTGAAGATAAAAATTAGTTCCAGAAAAGTATTGACAACAAAATAATAGAAGAACAAAGAAATATTTCAGTTCCTTTTGAGGGAAGATGACTCCACTGCAACAATTACACTTGGATATATTTCTTTTAGATTATAAGATAAAAAAATTGCTCTAGCTCTTCTTTTCAGATCCAAGTACTTCCCGTAAAAGGTTTGTCAAACTATTAATTAAAAAATGTGGATATTTCTTGAAGAGAATGAACCTCCTTTATATTCAGAATTTCTTCAATGATTTCTTTGGCTTCTTCAGCAATTCATTGATCCAATTCTATTCACTATCCTTATCATCTTCACCAAACCGATAAGATTAGAATAAACCCTCCATTTAATATAGAAAGTCACCACATAAACATTAGAAATAATTTTCTTTAAAATTTTGCAAGGTCTAATCTTCCTTAACTTGAGTTTAAGATAAATGATGCTTGGAAACCATTCCGTTCCCTAATGTCCCATAGATTTCTTTGGCTTCTTCAGCAATTCATTGATCCAATTCTATTCACTATCCTTATCATCTTCACCAAACCGATAAGATTAGAATAAACCCTCCATTTAATATAGAAAGTCACCACATAAACATTAGAAATAATTTTCTTTAAAATTTTGCAAGGTCTAATCTTCCTTAACTTGAGTTTAAGATAAATGATGCTTGGAAACCATTCCGTTCCCTAATGTCCCATAACTTGATCACCTTCAGCAAAATACATGAATTTAAAATGTTGATGAGCATTTTCCTTGTACAAATCACAGCATATAGCTCTTCATGAATTCTCTATGATGCACAATAATGTTTTAAGTAAATTAAGCATACCAACAAAAAATAGTTAAACCAATAGTGAAGAGCTTGGACTGGGGTACAATATTCTAGATTGTTTGTTGAGTAACAATACTTTCAACTTTCACGAAAGAAAGTCACGTGTCTTCATAGTTGATTTATAATAGCTCCAATGCCCACATAGGAATGGGATGTATCATACTCTACCACAGATCTTTTGAAGATCTAGCAACACTATTTGGAAATTTTGTAATACTTGTTCCACTTCGTGCAAAGCCTTCTCTACTTCTTTAGTCCCAATGAAAGCGACCCCTTATCAAGCACTTTGTGACAACGTATTTTTACACTAAAATTCCATATAAACCTCCATTAAAAAGAAACTAATCCATAGGATGTAAGAATATTAGCAAATAGACTTCCATCTAGCCAATTCAGTCATAGCATTGACCAAATCATGATCTCGTTTGAAACCTTCACCTGAAACAACGAAACCTGGGAACAGTATATTGTTGCTCATGAGAGAACACTTCTTAAATTTTCACATAAAGTTTCTCGTGTCTCAGAACGTCTAGGAATTAACACGTGCGCTTAAATTCTGTGAAAACTCTTAAAGTTTCACATAAAGTTTCTTGTGTGTCAAAACGTCTAGGAATTAACACGAGTGCTTCAATTCTGTGAAAATTCATGAAGTTTCACATAAAGTTTCTCGTGTATCAAAATGTTTAGGAATTAACGATTGTACTTAGATTCTGTGAAAATCAGTTTGTCTACATAATGTGGAAAGACCAAATGGCATCAAAAGCCATTTGAATTGTCTATATTGATTTTTGAATCCTACTTAAACACTCATCTCCACTCCTAAGACAATTGCAGACTTCAGGGATGGCCAGTTCCTAAGACAATTTAGCAAATAATGTCGAGCCAACTAAATGATCTAGTACCTCATCCAGCCTCAGAATTGGAAATCCAGTCAACATTTAAGCTGTTAGTTTTCCAACTTGCAGACATTATCTCATCAACAATGTATTTGCTACTTTACCTTAACTTGTCATAAATAGAGATGTCTCATAAAAATAGTACAAAAAACAACAATTCAGTTATTCATCTAGTGAAATAAACAGCTATAATAATAAAACATTAGTTCTTAATCAACTCTCAAGAAGCAGAAATACAGACTAGAAATGTCAAAATAAAGCCCATAGAAAATAATTAGACCAAAGAAAAAAGAAAATGAGGTACCTTTTTGAGGTAAAACATCAAGAGGCCTGGCTTCAGCAACAGTCCAGAGTGACTCCGAAGGTGGATTCTGAAGAATTGCAGATAATGAAAACAATACAGACAACCCCATCAAGCAAACCACAAAAATCCCCATAAATTTCATAGGATTCAACCCGCTTTCCCACTCTAGGCCATTAGAAACAGTGTTTTCTGTGAAATCCGGGGTTGGCACCCGTTGATCTTTGGAACTACTACTCTTGAACCTCCTCATTTTTATGGAAAAAGGGTCATCTGGGCCGTTTTGCTTCTCCCTTTAAATGCTATCTGAGCAAACGGTTTTGCATTATTTTGTGTAATAATTGTAAAATTTAAGTTCAGTGGCACAACAGTCGGTTAAATCTGGGATTTGGAAGGGTTTAAACAAATTATTTAAGGAACGACAGGAAAACTGTGATGGATGTCATGCAGTCACTGTTTGTAATTCGTGATGTCGGTGAAACCAAAAAAAGCTATTTTTAAATTATTTTTTCCCTATTTGTTTATGGGTCAGATCCTGTAGCCATATTGCCCTGTTAAATTCAATTACATTATATTTCATTTTTCACTCTTTTATTTTTAACCACACAATCTTTCTTAAAATAATATTATACATAAATCGAAAACTTTTTTTTTTCAATCACTAATTTTTCAAAAAAAATATTATTCCCTCTATTTTCATTTTCAGAAAATGAGGGCCTAACGGAGACTTAATTTCCAATTGTGGACTTTTGTTGGGCCAACCATAGCTGGGTTAGGCTCAAGATAAATGGGTCAAATATGTTTGGCGCTCTCTTACCTAAAAATCAGATCTATGACTTCTTCCCCACCCACGATCTTGATTCCAACCACCTACCACTTCTCTCATCGGAGTTTCACGAGAGAAGTCTGGTGGTGCTGGTTTGTGTTTTTTCAAGGGTTGGTGGAAGTTATGGTAGTGATGATTGTTGTGGATTTGATGTGAATGTAGTATTTATGGTTATCAATTTGAGTTAAAGATGTTAGTAGTACTTGTGGTTATTATTTTTTCGAACAAATTTGTTGTAGTGGTTGGAGATATGGTTTTTCTGTTCAAGATCTGGTTGTGACTGTTTGTGATCAATTTTGTATTGATTGTGATCGGTTGTGACTAGAGATTGATCTGGTCACAGACAGTTACATTAAATACAAATTTGGTCACAATTAGTCACGCCGAAGGCAAAGTTGGTCGCGGTGATTCTCAGATAACATAAGTCAGTGAATTGGTCACATATAACATAGGTATGATCACAGATAACACGGTTGCAAATCTGATAACTATAATGCATCACTACGACCATCACAATTTTTGGAGATTTTTCTATCATCGAAGCCGAAACAATTGGTGGA
>NW_019263203.1:230396-235896 GCF_002742605.1 Olea europaea var. sylvestris
TACCTTTATTGAATTTTACAAACTTCTTTACTTTTTTTTAAAGTTGAACAATCACGATCTACAATCCATAGCTATCCAATTATCCAACATCTAATAAAAATCTATACAAGGACACAAGATTGGGAAAACTGAGATTTTTTACATTTTTTGTGCTAGCAAAAATAATTATCTGTTGTGAAAAGAGAGAAAAGAGAAGAAAATAGAGAGAAGTTAATAGATGTATGTGTTTTATTAAGAACCAAAGTCCTCTATTTATAGGGCAGAATCAGGGGTATAACGGTAATAATTTTTAGGGCTGCAGGGGTATAATTGTCATTCACCAATAAATCCTAATGAACTTTCCTTTTTACAACACTCCCCCTTGAATAACACATTATAAAATATCTATCTCATTAAAACATTAATTAGCAAAAACCCAATGGGACAAAAATGCCAACAAAAAGAGTAAAAATAATTTGGAGTAATAAGATGCTACCTCGTTAAAACCTTGTCAAGAAAACCCAATGGGACAAAATTTGATCGAATGAAAAAGAGTACAGCTACTCTCCCTGATTTCAATTCTTATATTAATTCATCATTGCCTTGTATGTCACTATTTTCAATATTGCAATTTTGGTGAAATGCCTCATGTTGTCCTGTACAATTTTCAAATAACACCGTCTTTGTAAGGGATACTTTATCATTCTTTGATAACTGTAGTAACATGATAATTCGAAAAATAACTCCTGTTGATTTCTTCAAGAGTCTCATACATATAATGTATTATTTTGAGGGTAAATGCCTTGCATGTTATAGACATTAATTACGCGAAGAATATGCCTCATTAAAACCTTATTAGGAAAAACATTGTGGGAAAAAATCCTAATAAAGGAAAAAAG
Source organism: Olea europaea var. sylvestris (assembly GCF_002742605.1). NCBI lineage: Eukaryota > Viridiplantae > Streptophyta > Magnoliopsida > Lamiales > Oleaceae > Olea > Olea europaea. The sequence continues at coordinate 231,275 of NW_019263203.1, forward strand.
AGTACACTATTCTTTTGAATACGCTATAAAAGTTGCCTTATTAAAAACCTTGTCAGGAAAACCAATGGGATAAAACCTTGGTCAAGGGAAAAAGAGTACAATGCGTATTTACTCCCCCTCATAATAATATAACTTGAATTATGCTTCAGGCATATTCAATCATTCCAGAATGGTATCAAAATAATACAAGATAAATTATCTATAATCATATTTATTACAGGCACATCAAATTTCATGCATTATCATACTAACAAGGTAAATACATGTGATTACATCCACCACATGATAACTAATTTATGTATACAAGTGTTCGAGAAATTCATTATGTAAAAAGTCGTACATTTCACATTACGACTTTACCTTTTCTATTTTCATTTCGCACAAGTATACACCTTTTAATGTTTGAACTGTATATCCAGAAACTTCAGGTTTCTCTAGTAAGTTCAATTTTATTAGGATTGCATCCATTTTATTTGGCCAATTATTACTTCGATCGATATATTTCAACGAATTTATTTCGATTCCTCGCTATATGATGTAGCACATCATGTGTAAAACTGTTATCGACAACCTTTTCTTTTCTTGTTCGATTCTATTTCTTTCTCCATGATGACATAACTTATTGAGATATCTCAATTTTCAATATATCAGGTACCTGAACCTCTTCTGGGATTTTATAATTTGTTGTGTCTAAATGCTCATTAAGAGGATATACCTCCTTAATGCAACCATCTTTGCTAATTGCTCCATTTTCATTTGAAAATTTTTGTATGAGAATCGAACACTATCACGCTTCAGGCGTGCCATAGATATATCAAATATAATACTAACAAATTGTCCCTTAAGACATCAATTCGTATTGGAGCATTAAAAATTGGTGTGTGAGTGTTGTCGATTTTATCCCGCAAGTGTACGGATCGTAACAAGTAGTAAAGTGGACCTTTTGAGTCCGGATTATCGTTTCCACGAGGACTATACTTTAGTGCTCAATTTATTATTCCTAAATTCTATTTGACGAAAATAAATAAAAATGTGAATGATTTTGATTTTTAATCTACCTACCTAATAACACGTGATTGGATGCAACAGAAAATAAGCGAGAATTCAAATAATAAATGGGCATTAGGGCGGAACAATTTCATCTAATGGTTACCTTTATTTCATAAATCAAGATTCATACAACCAAAAGTAGTGTTCGGTCGAATTCTTCTATGGTATTCAACTTAATCCCTATCGAGTTCTCGTTGAGTCTATTTAATTAGTTCAATTCCATATCTCTATGTAAATTAAATTTAATTAAACGAAACATTGGTTCTAAGAATTCACACACGATTGCAGCAATCAATAAAGGTATTTCTACACGTTATATCGATTTACCGGATTTTAACATGTGGTCTAAACAGGTAATCCGTATCTCTACGTAATTATTGTTCACAAATCATCTAATTAGTGATCAAGTAATTAAAAGTATTAAGCACAACATTAAAATCAACATATATAAAATTAAAGCACTAGAATCTTAATTTAACAAAATAAAGGGTTCCAATTAAGTTACATTGTTCGCCCTAATTTTAAATTTAGCTACACATAATAATGGAAGAAAAATAAGATAAATTAATGGAAGATATCACCTTGATTAATTGACGGAACATAATTAATTTGCCAATGCTTTCTGCCGTCGTACGTTGCCGTGTTATATGAGTAGCAGCCGCTTTTAGCCCAAAATTGCCTCCAAAATTAGCGCCTACTGTGTTTGTATAGTCCCAGCCATTCCAATTTTCTGTGTGTGTCCTTTTCTCTCAAATTCTTGTGTAAAATATAATATGGCAGATTCCCTTCAATTGATTCTCGATTTTCATGCGTGTATATAGAGAGAGAGAGAGTTAATAAAGGCAGCCAATTTTTCTCTGCGTAATATGGCAGATTCCCTTCCCCAAACATAGCAGCAATATTTGACTCTAAAAAAATTCAATTCAAAGCAATTAATGTTATTTTGCCCTTCAAGCCATCCAATATTTTAAGTTAATGCAATGTAGTCCTTGTACTTGAATTTTGTCACTTTTCGCCCATTTTTGCCTCTTTCCTTCAATTTCTTTTTGTTCATAAAATTTACCTATCAAACGTAAAATACAAGAATTTAGGATATAATTTGTCGAAAGAACCCTTAAATATCATTATTTTAAGTATGAAATAAGTGTATAAAATACACTTATCAGTGAGATATTGTTGATCTCTTTGATCAATAAATGCATCTAAATAAATTTTCTTTCAAACTTCTGGCTCGAATGATATTTAACGAGGATTTAGATGATGACGCATTTATACATTATTTTCAACTTTTTAATTCCTTCCCTAATGCTGAGATAATTGTCAAATTAAATTGACAAATATTTTTACAGTATTATAAAATATCACCATTTGTAATAAGGGTTTATATTACGCATTTATTCTCAGCATTCATTACTTTCCATCTCAGTGCATTGTAGTGGTTCAATTTTATACATACTGCACTATCAAAATAATTAGATGAGAAATTTAGGCTCTGACTATAAGCCAATTTTAATAGGAAGAACTATGATATTGACAAGATACGTAATAACATTCCTTAAACCGAAATGAAAATATATTATTCTCAATTAAACTAATTGGAGGTGTTTAACAAACAAGCTTGTTAAATTATTTATCGACATCTCAAAAAACACTCATTAAAATGTTGAGATTTATACCCACTAGCATTAACAAGACACAGTTTCGATTATTTAATCTGAAAATTATGCTCATACTTTAAAATTCAAGCAATAATTACGCAAACTTCAGATTGCGAATATCATATAATCATCTAGTATTTGTATCAAATTTATTATATACAAATAATATTTAGATGATCAATGTGGTGGGTGACGGGACCCCATATATCACCATAATTAATTTTCAGATATACAGGAAATTCAATCCCAATTTTAGCTAGTGGCCTTTAATGATCAATTGTCGATAATGAGAACAAATGATATATAGAAATTTATTGGATTGAAGAATCTTCTAGTTCTTCATTTTGATTTTACATCATTGTTGATTCAGTGATGGTCCAACTGATCATGTTAATCAAATTGAACTTCTGATTCAATATAATATATAATCCAATTACTTAATTTCGAAGAATATTATTAAATATTATATAATCATATAATAATCAATGTCTACATGACATAAGTCGTATGTTTTCCTCCAGGAATAAACACAAATTCAAAATGATAGATTCTTCGAAAATGTGCTATTTCGAGAGCACATTAACATGAATTATTGCTTCTTCAAGAGCAATACATAAATATTTTTCTGAAATATTGATATATATCTAGTTATGATTATTTACAAGTGATAGAATAATATTTTTCAAGAATAATGACACATTTAAATTAATCATAGCATTTTTCTAAAATATTAATATACATAAATTTGTGCTTCTTTAGGAACACAATACTATATTCTTCAAGAATACTAGTTTACATTATTTTTATTTATTTTGGAACGATATATCAATATTTTTCTTAAAAATATTGAAATTATAATGACGTGCTCTCCAATGACAAATCATTCTGTGAGAATATTGAAACACCAAATAGTATGCTCTTCTAGAGCGATAAATCAATATTCTTCTCAAATATTAATAAAATAAGGAAATTGTTTTCCTTTTAAAAATTACAGCCAGTATTGAATTATTTGTGTTTCTTAAAAAACACAATGAGATATAATTCTTCAAAATGTGTGCTACGTCATGTTTTATTATTACTTCTTTAAAAGCAATATATCAATATTCTTCTGGAATATTGAAAATTATACAAGAATTTGCTCTTCAGAAGTAAAAACACAATTTTCTAATTATGCTCTTCAGGAGCAAGTAAAATGTAACTAGAACATTAATAATAATGTGCTGATTCAAGAGCAAAAATATTTTATAGTAGACAAATAAATGAGTATTAAAATAATGTATTATAAGAGTAAGAACGAGATAATTAATCAAACGATAAACAATAATAATGGACATTTAGTTATGAACCTAATTTAATATATGATACTTATACAGTCACAAACCGCAATAATTAAGTGCCTACTTCGTTTAATATAAACTTAAAATTTGTCATCAAAATTTAACTAGATACCGTGACATAATTATGCATATATATACGTGTAAAATTAATATTAACTTCTATCGAATATGAAGATGAATTGTAAACTTACGCAGACAGCATTGCCTCAGAACCTCCAAAAATGGTATAGGAAGGAATAGATGATAAATTTGGGTGGCGCAACCTTGGATATCAATCATTAATCGCGGAGGAGAATTGCACACGTGGTGGCCACATATCTTGGGAATGGTCGGGCACATAATTTAGATGAATATGTCTATTGGTAATATCATTCTCTTCTGGAGCAATTAATATTTTTTTGGAATATTTTTATAACGTGGGTTGTGTTTCTTCGAGAATATCAACACTATATAAATTTAAAATAAATATAATTTAAGTTATACTTCTTTAGAAGCATTGAGTCAATATTCTTCTGAAATATTGAAATTGTAATATCATGCTCTTCTGGAACAATTAATATTCTTTTAGAATATTAAT